>NC_056727.1:754830302-754862802 GCF_019279795.1 Protopterus annectens
TGCTGTATGCCATGGCTTCAGCCCTAGAGTCCTGCAGGAAAGGAAAAACAAACTCATACTCAGGGGTTTGCTTAAGTCTGAAGGTTCCCTATCTGCTACCTCGGGAAAACCTTCCAAGACTTCTAAGACCTCGACTCAGATGCTGGAGTCGAGGCCTAAGGTTTCGAAGTCTACTGCTACATCGGCTCCGGCTGGAGCCGATGAGTCTTTGACTACAGCTTCTGTGGTTCCCTCGGCTCCGGCTGGAGCCGAGGTATTGGAGATTCCTGGGTCGACTCCGATCAGACCATCGGAGCCGACATCTAGAAAGAGGTCGAGGTCACCATCCCTTGGCTCCGTTCATTCGGCTCCAGCGTCTCCCTTGCTGTCTGAACGGAGCCACAGATCTCACTCCTCCAGGTCATCGAGGCTCTCGGATCATGACCTCCAGAGGGTAGTGAGTCGACTTCTAAAGTCCGAGGCACTGGCCCAAATGCTTCAGAGCCCGACTCATCAGTCGATGCCTCAACCTATTCCTCTAAATATTCCTCCTCCGACTCCCTTGAGCTCGGGCGGGCGTCGGAACCGAGACTGTGGTAGCGTCGGAGCCGATACATTTGTCTTCGGCTCCGTCGTCTGCTCCGATTTCTTCTTTTGAAGAATCTCGGCGCCGGACTTCCCTCGTCGGCTCCAAGGGGGAGAGTGGCATCGGACCCTTGTCCGACCCCCCTCTCGGTGCTTCGGCGCTGGTGAGTTCGGCTCCGACATCGGCCTCGGAGCCATCGCTGTCGGTGCCGAGGGAGGTTCTCAGCTTCTCGAAGCGGGGACCTCTGGCTCTGCTTGACAGGGGTGCGTTCGAGGTCATGCGGAGTGTGTTGGAACCTTGTTCAACTCCACAGTCGGCTCCGTCCGTCCCTCCCTCTTCGGTGCCTCAGGTTATGTCTACTCACTCCCTCATCCCAGACCGCAGAGAGCCAGCTCCTCAAGAATCCCCTGTGGGG
Organism: Protopterus annectens; assembly: GCF_019279795.1. Lineage (NCBI taxonomy): Eukaryota > Metazoa > Chordata > Ceratodontiformes > Protopteridae > Protopterus > Protopterus annectens. The sequence goes on from NC_056727.1 coordinate 754,831,283, forward strand.
ATCTCATCCTCTTCCGAGGCCTCCCCTGAATTGGCAGGGGAGCCCCCTAGTAAGAGAAAGTGTAAGAGGAAGCACATAGACTCACCTGAGTCGGTCACCTCTGACACAGATTTAGAGGATTCCGAGGGTTCCCCCCATTCCCCTTTTGAAGATGTCTCCTTTGCGGACATTCTAGAGATCCTGAAACAGAGGGGAAATTGGCCAGCCCTTAACCCTTCGGAGGATGAATCTGTGTATCTTGAGGCGTTTGGCTGTCGCCCTTCCACCTCCTGGGTGCCCCCCCCCTTTGATCCCCTCATGCAGGTGGTGGCAAAGAAAGCCTGGACGGCTCCTGACTCAGTGGACCCTGCCCCCAGGAGACCTTCTAAATTTATAACAGCACCAACTGACAAACAATTTCTGACCAAAGGTGTTTCTGTGGATGCTATGGTGGTAGCTGCTGCCACCAAGAAGGAACTAGCTGATCCTTTGGTGCCTGTTCATCCCCCTAACAAAGAATCTAGGTCTATGGACAGGTATGGGAAGCGGATGTTTTCATCAGCGACCTTCGCAATGCGTTAAGCTGAACTACCTATGCCATTTCACCCGTCTCCAGAGAGACTTGATCAAGGAAGCGAGTGAGATGTTGAAGGATCCTACAGCTGCAGATTTTCAGGACAAAATGAACACTCAGCTGACTACCCTGAATTCGATAGCTAACTCCTCCATGCGCCTCCTTTCATATGCGGCTGATGGAGCGAGTAGAGCCGCAGGGACAGGTGTCGCCTTTACGGCATGCCTGGATGCGACTATGCAATTTTATGGACCCCTTTAAAACGTCTTTCACTAATTCCCGTTTGATGGATCATCTCTCTTTGGTCCTCAAGTGAAAGAAACCTTGACTAGGTGCGAGACGGATGGCAAAACTCTGTCTGCCGTCAGAGTCCGTTTTTCTACTCCTTCTAGACCTTACCCCAAAGGCCAGAAAAGTGGGAAAATGTGGTTCCATAAACAATCTCAAGGGAATTTGCCTGACGACAGAGTCGGTTCCCCTCCAGAGGCAGAGGAGGGAACAATAATGGTAGACGCCGCCCCAGAGGCAGAGGGGTCCAGAGAACCAGGGCAATCGAGAAACTTTTCCGATAAGCCCTTTCAGCATCCCTGAGGTGTTGCCCGACTGTCCACCTTCGGAGGCAGTCGGGGGAAGATTGTCACTGTACCCAGAAGCCTGGCTATCCCTAACTCAAGACAAGTGGGTACAGTCCATCATTTCCGAAGGCTATTCCATTCCCTTCATTCGCATTCCAAACCAATCAAAAAAATCCCTTCCAGATGTTCCACCCGCTCAAAGGGATCTTGCAGCTTTAGAAATTTCAAAGCTGCTTACAAAAAGAGCAATTCAGCCAGTTCCAGCAGACCAGCAAGGATCCGGAAACTACTCCAGGTTCTTTTTAGTTCCAAAGAAAACAGGGGACTGGAGACCAATTTTGGATCTCAGTATCTTGAACAAGTCGGTCAAGAAAACAAGATTTCGGATGGTCACGCTACAGTCCATCCTTCCCCTATTGGGCAAGGAAAACTGGATGTGCTCTATAGACCTTCAGGATGCGTACTATCACATAAAAATGAACAGACGCTCCAGAAGATTCCTCCGCTTCAGGCTGGGAGCCAGTCATTTTCAATTCAGGGCCCTGCCCTTTGGTCTCACCACTGCCCCCCCGGGTGTTTACCAAATGCATGGCAGTGGTAGCTTCTCACCTGAGACGTCAAGGATTCCAGGTGTTTCCATATTTGGACGACTGGCTCCTCACAGCTCCCACCAAGCATCTTCTTCTAATGGCCAGGGACTACACCTTTCGCATTTGTCAAAACTTAGGCATTTCAATAAATTGCGGAAAGTCTGTTTTGTCGCCTTGTCGTACTATTACCTTCATAGGCGCAAAGCTAGACACAGTCAACATGTCTGCGAGGCTAACAGGTCAGAGAATAACAGACATACACAAACTGGTCTCGCTCCTCTTCAGCAGCAACAGAGTCAAAGCCAGGTTAGTTCTGAAAGTGTTTGGGATTATGGCGGCTGCCATACCTCTGCTTCCATTAGCCAGATTCCACATGAGAATCCTTCAATGGATGCTCTTCACACAATGGTCATACCAGCAACTTCCGATGTCCCACACCATTATGATTACGCAATCATGCAAGAATCATCTTCTGTGGTGGATGTCTTCCCCTCGGCTCTTATTGGGAAGACCCTTTGTCCCTTCCCCTCCGGTTGCTACTCTTGACAACGGACGCCTCCCTGATCGGGTGGGGGGGGCATTATCAGGGCAGAACTGTCCAGGGCACATGGCAACCAGACGAATGCCACTTGCACATAAATGTTCTAGAGATGAGAGCAGTGCTTTTAGCATTGCAAGCCCTTCAAGACTCTCTTCCCTTGGGAACGATAGCAATCCAGACGGACAATATGTCTGTAGTGTGGTATATCAACAAACAAGGCGGAACCAGGTCCTATCCCCTATGTCGAGAAGCACTCAGACTGTGGCAATGGGCGATTTCTTCTCAGCGGTTTCTGATAGCAACGCACATCCCCGGGAAGTCCAATCAAATCGCGGACAAGTTGAGCAGAGCTATCCTCATGCCTCACGAGTGGTCTCTGAAAGACTCTGTTGTGAGAGAAATTTTTCTCAAGTGGGGTCAGCCTTGCTGCGACCTTTTTGCTACTCCCCAAAACAGCAAGTGCAGAGATTTTCACACTATTCCCGTTACCAGACCAGCCCAGCAGAGACGCTATAGTCCAAGTTTGGCCCCGGGGACTTCTGTATGCATTTCCCCTAATCTCTCAAGTGATACAGAAAGCTATCGCTCAGAAGGCCTTATTGATCCTCATTGCTCCTTACTGGCCTCGACAGGTTTGGTTCCCCTTTCTACATCAATTTCTGTTGGAGCAACCTTGGCATCTGGACCTAGTTCCAGATCTTTTGATCCATCAGTCGGGTCAGTTACATCACTCCCTCCCCTCTCTGAACCTCACTGCTTGGTTCCTCCAGTTCCAACCTTAGCCAGGCTTCCTCAAATATCTCACTCTGTTCGAGATATTTTGATAGCTTCCCACAAATCTTCCACTCGGAAGATTTATCTGAGTAAATGGAAACGTTTTGCCTATTGGGCTCAAGGAAGGGACTTAGATCCTTTCACTGCTCCCATCCATATGGTTCTTGATTTTCTAGCTGAACTCTTTCATGCAGGTTCATCTCCTTCTACTCTCAAAGTTCAATTGGCAGCTATATCTAACTTTCATGTGGGCATTTCAGAGTCTGCCATAATGTCCCACAAGCTTTGCAAAGCCTTTTTGAAGGGAGTTTTTCTACTCAGACCTCCTATAAGAAATCCTCCTCCTCCTTGGGACCTTAATTTAGTTCTCAGATGTGAGAGTGTTCAATCTCGCCTTTGTTCTTACACATGGGTTCGGAGCCGATCCTCGGCTCCGTGCCGGCCGACTGCAAGCTCTGCATCGAGAAGAAGCTCGAGGACATCTAATACCCACAATCCCCCTCTGCCTTTACCTCAGATCTAGTTTGCCGCTGCTGCAGTACGCATCGCTGGAGACTAGCTCGGGGCTGTTCAGATAAGATTTTTTATCTATTCTGTACTAATTTTCAGAAAATTTCTTTAAATCTAGTTACTTAAGTAAGAGTAGGTGTGTGAGTGTCAGGAATTCTCGATACTTAGAATAAGTTAACTTGTTAACTTTCGAGTTAGAGTTTTTCGGGCCTACCCTTCTTGGACTTGTGACTAAAACTTATTGTAGTCTTGCCTTTTGGCAGTTATTACTGGATTAGACTTCGGATTTGACTTCTTTGACTAAAAACTTGTGGTAGTCTTGTTTTTAGCTTTTATCAAACAGACTCTTATTCCCGGATTTGACATTATTACTGGATTAGACTTTTTACTGGACTGGACTGTCTTCCCATTTGTTAATATGTCTGAAAAGATGAAATCTGGTTTTAAACGTTGTCAGTGTGGCCAAAAAATGTCGGTCACAGACAACCACAGTTCCTGTGTCTACTGTCTTGGCCCTCTCCACTTACAAGAGGACTGCTCTATTTGTCACTCTTTTAGTGGGAGGGTCATGACAGATAGGCGCAGGAAACTGATGGATAGAGGATTGCTGAAACCCTCTTTCCAGGAGGCTTTGGATGCTTCAGACCAGGCATCCAAGTCTTCGAAGGGTCGAAGGCGTCAGAGCCAAAGTCATCGGCTCCGAGCTCTTCGAGTCTAGTTAGATCACCAGTTCCACAGACTTCGGGGCCGAGTGTTCAACTGTTGGCAGTTTCCGGGCCTCGAGTCTTGGAACCGTGACGGAGCTCCTCCACCGACTCTGTTGAGGTCGGCTCCGTCTTCGATCCCTTCGACTCGTTCTTCTAGAGCCCTTTCCGACACCGACGTGGACCGTGTGGTGCAGAAACTTATGGAGCATACGGCCCTGTCCAAGCTTATTCGGTCTCCTCTCAGTTGATGTCGAGACTTGAAGGCCTGCCACTATCTCCATCTGTTCCTCCTCCGAGACCTGTTCAGTCTTGAGCCGGAAGAAGCTGACCTGATGATTGTGGAGCCCTCTGTGTCAGAACTGTCTTTTCTCGCTCGGCACCGTTTACCTCGCCTCCATCCCATCCGTACCGGAGTCTCGGGCCAAGATCTGTCCTTGGTTCCGGGAGACCGAGTCGGACCGATGTTTCGTTCCGACTCTCCTCTCGGGCCTCGCACGGATCGATTCGGTTCCGCCTCGGGTCGGTGCCTTCGGCTCCTGTTTCGGGATTCTTCCCATTTCTTCGAACCGGGAGATACCTCGACTCGGGACCCGGGGCCTTCGACCATGAGGAAGGTGTTGTCTACCCAGACAACCACATCAGCAGGTACAGCTTCTCCTCCCCAAAGGACCGTTATCCTCCTCTGCACCCACGGCCACGCCCAAGCGTCGGGCACCAGTGTCTCAGCCACCCCTGGAGGGTGCCCCTCTTCCTCGGAGGCTTCTTCGGATGCTCCCCCGAAGAAGTTCCTAGGAAAAGACTGTGTAAGAGGAGACACTTGGATTCTCCACAAGAATCCTTGACATCTGATACTGACTTAGATGAGTCAGAAGGGTCCCCTAAGTCACCTTCAGAGGATGTCTCTTTTTCTGACATCTTGGAGATCCTTAAACAGAGAGGTGACTGGCAAGCCCTCCCCTTCTGAGGATGAGTCAGTTTTGCTGAAGGCTTTGGTGCCCGCCCTTCCTCCTCCTGGGTCACTCCGCCCTTTGATGAGTTAATGGAATTAATTGCTCGAAGGCGTGGGACGCCTGACACGGTGGAACCTGTCCCTAGGAAGCCAAATAAGTACATCACGGCACCACAGGACAAAGCTTACCTTACCAAAGGAGTTCCAGTAGACGCCATGGTGGCAGCGGCCACGAAAAGGAGATGTCGGAGTCTTCCTCATCTGTCCATCCGCCTAACAAAGATTCTAGGACCATGGACAGATATGGGAAGCGCATTTTCAGTTCAGCGGCTTTCTATGCGTTCCCTGAACTATTTGACCCATTTTACACGTTTACAGAGGGATCTAGTCAAAGAGTTGGGAGATACCCTCCAGGGTGCTACAGATGCCGCTGTCTCAGAGAAAGTTACAGCGCATCTCAACACCCTTACGCCCATTGTGAACTCGTCCATGAGGCTGATATCCTATGCAGCCAAGGATTGAGTAGGGCAGCGGCTTCAGCGATTGCTCTTCGTAGGCAATCCTGGATGCGCTTATGTTCGTTTGCGGAAGCCTTCAAGTCTTCCTTTACTAACGCCCCATTTGATGGAGCCACACTTTTGGCCCTAAAGTAAAGGAGACCCTTACCCGGTGTGAACAGGAGGGAAAGACTCTGTCTGCTGTCGGAGTCCGTTTTCCACCCTTCCAGACCATACCCCAAAGGGCAACGTGGTGGGAAAATGTGGTTTCAAAACCTCAAGGATCTTTCCAAACACACAGGGTGATGCCCCTCTAGAGGCAGAGGGGGCAGAGGTGGAAGACGCCGCCCTGGCGGCAGAGGGGTCCGCAAAACCAAGGTGACAGGGATAACCTCCCTGGCAAACCTTTTCAGCACTCCTGAGAGGAGGCCCGACTGTCCTGCTCTGGAGGCAGTCGGGCGTCGCTTAGCTTTATACCCTCAGGCCTGGCAAAACCTTTCTTCAGACAATTGGGTAAAAAGCGTTGTTACCAGAGGTTACAAAATCCCATTTCTATCCACCCCATTCCAAAGAAAAACTCCCAGATGTACCACCCCATCTGCGAGAGCCAGCAGCTACAGAAATTTCAAAGCTGCTAGAAAAAGTCATCCAACCAGTCCCAGCGGACCAAATAGGATTCGGAACTTACTCAAGGTTCTTTTTAGTTCCAAAGAAAACAGGGGACTGAGACCAATTCTGGACCTAAGTCATCTCAACACCTTTGTCAAGAAGGAAAAGTTCGAATGGTCACGCTTCAATCGATCCTTCCATTCTTACGGAAGGGCGACTGGATGTGCTCAATAGATCTGAAGGACGATACTACCACATCAAAATGGCCAGGGCGCCCAGCGATCACTTGCGCTTCGGCTGGGAGCCAGTCACTATCAGTTTCGAGCCCTGCCCTTTGGCCTGACCACAGCCCCAGGGTCTTCACCAAATGCATGGCAGTGGTAGCGTCTCATCTGAGGCGCCTAGGATTCCAGGTGTTTCCGTATCTGGACGACTGGCTCCTGTCTGCCACCACCAGGCGTCAACTGATACAAGCCAGGGATTACTCCCTACAACTTTGTACACACCTTGGCATTTCAGTAAATTTCGAAAAATCTTTGCTACAGCCATCACAGCATATCTTATTTATAGGAGCGGAATTGGATACGCGTCAGTTAGTTCTAAAATTTCCGACAGAAAGAATACTAGCACTTCAAGTCAACATTTCCCTTCTGCTGTCGTCCAGAAAATCCCCAGCAAAAATTGTTCTGAAAGTTTTGGGTCTCATGGCAGCTTCTCTCATAGCAATACCATTGGGAAGACTGCACATGAGAGTGCTACAATGGCTTCTATTTGCACAATGGTCATTCCAACAACTTCCACTGACTCACGAAATTTTGATAACGAAAACATGCAAATCACACCTAATGTGGTGGTAACAGACTTGCAACCTATCCGGCGGAAGACCATTTGTGCTACCCACACCGTCAGCGACGATAACCACGGACGCTTCCCTGATAGGGTGGGGGGGCATCTTTCAGGGACAGACAGTCCAAGGCGAATGGACCAATCTGAGTACAATCTGCACATCAATGTTCTGGAGTTGAGGGCAGTGTTTTTGGCGTTGCAACACTTTGCTCCCCTTCTTCCTCCAGGGACCATTGCAGTTCAGACAGACAACATGTCAGTAGTCTGGTACATAAACAAGCAAGGGGGAACCAGGTCCTACCAACTATGCAGAGAGGCCATGAGAATTTGGCAATGGGCAGAGTCCACCGGTCGCTTTCTGATCGCAACGCACATCCCGGGTCATCCAACGTCATAGCCGACAGGCTGAGCAGGGCAATACTATTGCCTCACGAGTGGTCCCTCAAACAGTCAGTTGCGGGAAAGATTTTTCGCAAATGGGGCCAGCCTACCTGCGATCTGTTTGCGTCTCCAATGAACGCCAAATGCAGGAGCTACTTTGCCCTATTACCCCTCCAGGGAAGTCCCAGGGACGCTGGTGCACGATTGGCCCCGGGTCTCCTATATGCTTTTCCTCCATTTCCCTGATTGCAAAGTTTCTGCAGAAAGCAAACAACCTTCAGAGGACTATAATTCTCATTGCTCCGTTCTGGCCTCGTCAAATTTGGTTCCCCTTTCTCTTGCATCACTGCATTCGGGGACCTTGGATGCTGGACCCAGAGCCAGATCTACTGACTCACTCGTCAGGAGTTCCTCACCCATCCCTGGAATCTCTCCATCTAGCAGCTTGGCTGCTCCGCTTCCCTTTATAGCCAGGTCAATTGCCCTTACATCGGCGGTTCAAGATATTTTGGTAGCTTCTCATAAAGTTTCCACTACAAAGACTTATACCAGTAAATGGAAACGTTTTGTCTTCTGGGCGGAGTCACATCAGTTGGACCCTGTTACAGCTCCGTTGAATAAGATCTTAGAATTTCTGACCGAATTATTTCAGGAAGGAGCTTCTCCGGCTACCTTAAGAGTACAGTTGGCTGCCATTTCTAACTATCATATAGAAGAAAGTGGTGCACCTATTATGGCTCACAGACTTTGTAAAGCCTTTTTAAAAGGTTCCTTTCATATCAGACCACCAGTCAGAAGCCCGACATCACCGTGGAATTTAAATTTATTGCTCTCTAAATTGATGCTACCACCCTTTGAACCAGCTTCAAGTTGCACTTTGAAATTTTTGTCATGGAAAACATTATTTCTAGTGGCTATTACATCGGCTAGACGGGTGTCTGAGCTGCAGGCCCTTTCGGTCAAACATCCCTATTTAATTTTTCATTCTGACAGAGTATCCTTCGCACTAATCCATCCTTTCTTCCCAAAGTTTGTTCTACTAGTAATATTAATCAGTCCATTGAATTACCCACCTTCTTTAAAGACCACTCTAATAAATTAGAGTATATGTTGCACAAACTGGACGTCCATAGACAACTCAGATTTTATTTGGATAGAACAAAAGATCACAGGAAATCTGATCAGCTATTTATAGCTTTTGCTGACAGCAGAAAGGGTCTTGCAGTTACGAAACGAACTCTTTCTAAGTGGCTAACTGATTGTATCATTTATGTTTATGAAAATTCTGATCAAACATTATCAGCAAAACCCAGAGGACATTCTACCAGATCAATTTCTACATCTTTGGCTCATGCAGCTCGTTTACCTTTAGACATCATTTGTGCGGCTGCTACTTGGGCTAAACCACATACATTTATATCTCATTACAAAGTGGACAGGGTTTCTAGGGATAGGGCAACCTTTGGTTCCACTGTGCTCAAGAACGTTCTCCCTTGAGTTCCTCAGGATCATGGAGCTAGGGACGCTACCCATGTGTAAGAACAAAGGCGAGATTGAACACTCTCACATAAAGAAGTTATGTCCTTACCATAACGTTCCACGTGGAGTGTTCATCTCGCCTTGGTTATTACACTCCCACCCTTCCCACCCTTAGGAAGAACGTTCGATTTGGTGCCTGGTCTAGAGTATTCTCCTTCTGCTGTTGCAGTGTTAGTGTTACTATCATACCCTTGGTATGTTTGTATATATGTAATTATGTATATAGTTTGGCATGTATGCGTGATTGTTGTCTGGTTTGCTTGCAAACTAGATCTGAGGTAAAGGCAGAGGGGGATTGTGGGTATTAGATGTCCTCGAGCTTCTTCTCGATGCAGAGCTTGCAGTCGGCCGGCACGGAGCCGAGGATCGGCTCCGAACCCATGTGTAATAACCAAGGCGAGATGAACACTCCACATGGAACGTTATGGTAAGGACATAACTTCTTTTTCTTTGATTCTCCCCCCTTTTGAACCTGCAGCTTCCTGTTCTTTAAAATTGCTATCATGGAAGACTCTCTTTCTGGTAGCTATTATCTCAGCTAGAAGAGTTTCAGAACTTCATGCACTCAGCTGTCGACCACCATATCTGTTGTTCCACAAAGACAGGGTATCTTTACGAACTAACCCGTCCTTTTTACCTAAGGTAGCCTCTGCTTCTAACCTTAATCAAAGCATTGACCTTCCTGTGTTTTTTCCAGAATATTCTAATAGGTCTGAACAAAAACTGCATTGGCTAGATGTTCATCGTCAGTTAAGGTACTATTTGGATAGGACCAAATAATTCAGAAAAACTGACCAGCTGTTTGTCTCTTATGCGGTAGGCAGAAAGGGACTTTCTGTTTCTAAGGTATCACTATCTAGGTGGTTTCTATTGTTTATGAAATTAGACACCAAAAGCTGCCTAACAAACCTAAAGCCCATTCCACCAGAGCTTTGGCTACTTCTATAGCCTTCCAAGACAGACTGCCTATTGACACCATTTGTGCAGCGGCTACTTGGGCTACTCCTCACACTTTCATTTCACATTATAAGTTGGATTTAGCTTCTAGGCATAGAGCTAACTTTGGTTCCACTGTTCTCAAGAGTCTGTTCCGTTAGGCCACCCGGGACAAGGTGCTAGGGACGCGGTCCCATCCAGCAAGAATGAAGGCGAGATAGACAACTTAACATATAGAAGTTATGTCCTTACCATAACGTTCCATGTTAGTTGTCTTCTTCTCGCCTTCTTTCTTGCGTCCCACCCTCCTTCCCCCTGGCCTGGACAGACCTGGAGGAGTTTGATTATGACCTCTCTTTCTACCACCTCTTTGCTATAGCTATATGCTCTGCGATGCATATTTTCCTGGATCAGGTTTTAGGTCACCTTTCCTCTTTCCCTTTGTTATAGAGATGGACTCCCTTTCCAGTTTTTCTGGATGTATTTTTAGCTGGGCCTAGCTCACAAACGAGATCTGAGGTAATTCACGCCTAGCATTGTGGGATATAGGGGCAGCCTCGAGCCGGTAGAACCAACTCTCGAGCTTTTAGAGTGGCCGAGTCGGAGCCGAGGTCGGCTCCGAACCCATCCAGCAAGAAAGAAGGCGAGAAGAAGACAACTAACATGGAACGTTATGGTAAGGACATAACTTCTATTTATTGGTTAGTAAGTATACTGCTTGGGTGCCAGTAAAGAAGAAAATTTTAAAATACTGAAAGATCATCAACCAGAAAAGGTGAAAACAGTCTGAGAAGAATCCTGAAGCTGTTCAGCAAAAAGCAGTTCAAGCTTGAGCTTTGGCACGAGAGACTGTTTCTAGTAATTTAGAGGAAAAATTAAAATGTGCTCAAAGTTGATTAAAATACATCAAACATTGAGAGTATCCATTCAGATAACAGAAGGCTAAAAAATGGAAGAAATTTTAAATGGCTATTTAGATGGGCTGTTAAAATTGCAAAAATCAGAGGTCAAAATGAAGAATGGCTGGTTTATTAAGGCAGCTCAAGCAGATCGTTTTCAAAAAAATTGTAGCATTAGGGGACGGAACATGCAGAGAGAACCTTAGATTTTCTCTTGTACCAGAGAAACAAAGGAACATACTGTGTATTAAAGTAACTGGACTGGTATTCCACAGCAGGTATTGTTAATTGAAAGGGCACATTGAGTGTATGCAACAAACCTGGGCATGAGGAAATAGCCAAGACATCTTTTATTAAAGATACAGTCATAAGAAAGAGTTGACACTTAGAATTGTAGCAAAAGGGCAAAGTATTAAACTTGGAGACAGTGTAATGTTTGTGGAAATATTGATTTAATGTTAATCTTCATTAATTCCTTAATGATGGATTTCTGTTCAACCTCTGAGCCAAGTCGGCCATTATAACAAGCTTGCGCCAGCCAAAACACTCTTGAGCTAAGTTTACCCCTAGTGCCCCTCTCCCTATTACCTCCGATCTCTTTTGCCACATATACTATCAAGACGTGTTAAGTCAGCTTTCAAGCCAAGTCATTTAAACTTTTCTACTTCTAAAATTCCTTTTATTGGTTACTTGTAAAACCTCTTCTTTGCTAGTCATTTAGAGTTTGCTTACCCTTTGAAGTGTCTTTTTTTTACTGCTTTTAGCAAGTTTGTGGTATTCTTCGTACCATTGCTGGTACAGGCCTCCCTTACCTCTGAGGTAATTCCCAATACCATTGTTGGTATCTCCCTCTCTTCCCTTTCCTTCCTTTACCCATTGGGTATTTCTTGTTTTACCTTTGTTGGTGAAAAAAAAATCTTCTGAACCGAAGACAAAATATCTAAATTGACACTAGAAATCTGTGCACCAGAGCCTCCAACCACTTCTACAGTGCCGTCCTGTATGCCAAGACCTCAACCAGCAACTACGGTGCCGCCCTCGACACCAGTGCTTCACCCTTCTACTGCGGTATTGTCCTCGGCACCATTGCTGCAAGCTCTCACCTGGGAACTTCTTGTGACTACGGAACCATCCAGAACTTCATCTCCCATGGAAACTGTACAGACACCCCTTTCGGCACCAAAATAGATTTTCCAACCCCAGTCGCTGTCTCCCCCCCCCCCCCCCCCATTACATCTTGCTGGTCATTTTGACCACTGTGCTGAAAGGTGATTTTTGCCTCGGACCTGATATTCACAGTTGGTAGATCCCTTTTTTGGACAGCAGTAGAGTCCCTTTTTAGAAGGCCCTGATTCTCTGGGGATGTCAACCCACTTCTCCAGAGGCCTTTTGGAATTTGACGTAGTGAGACTCGTGGATCGGCTATTGGCGGCCAGAGGATTTCCAACTCCTTCCAAATCCTCCCACTCCACCTGGAGCTGAGGGATTTTACTCCACAGACTCTGACGTATATTCCTCCTTCGAGGTATCCGAGCCCTCAACTCCAACACCTATCCCAGTACTGTTTTTTTCGGTTTCATTGGCAGACCTTACCATGGCTCTGGAGCCTACCCTATGGACTTGGAGCTGAGCCATTCTTGGAGTCATGACTGGGCTGTTGGCACCGTAACCCCTAGTATGGCGCCTATTTTTTCTTCGGTGCCATTTACCAAGATTCCGGCTGTCTTGGTGGCTCCAGGTCTTCTTGTGGTGGCTTTCTTGGAGGTGGGCTCCCCGGTCCCAAAGTTTATCTTTCTCAGTTCCAGGCTCCCACTCCTGTTCAGGCTGGCCTGTTTTCCAGGTGATGGAGAGGGAACTTGCCTCTGTAAGCTCACAGCTGGTCCTTTCGGTGCCGGAGACTCGTATTTACTTATTCTCCGAACCGCAGCTGACAGTCAACTACTCTAGGACATTTGAGTACGGGAACCTCAGATACCCTATCACAAGGTACCCACTCTTCAGAGTCGTCCTCAGATGCCCCCACTGAGGAGGTACCACATAAGAGATTGTGTAAGAGGAAGCACGTGGATTCCCCCAAGGAATTCATTACCGAAGATGCAGACTATGATGAAGGGGAAGGGTCCCCACAGTTGCCCCCTGAGGATGTCTCACTTGGAGACATCCTGGGAATTTTAAAGCAGCGGGGAGACTGGAAGCCCACCAACCCTTCCTATGTCTGAGGAGTCTGTATTCTTGCAGGCTTTCTGTGCTCGACCCTCTACATCTTGGGTGACCCCGCCTGCAGATGACCTGGTGCAACTCTTCATGCAGCTTGCGTGGAGGAATCCTGACACTGTTGAACCTATCCCCCGGAGACCAGACAAAATTTTCTTCACCGGAGGACAGTCCACATTGATTCAATGGCCTACCAGTAGATGCTGTGGTGGTGGCCACTAAAAGCTCGCTGAGGAGAGCCTTGCTGTCCATCCCCAGAACAGGGAGTCTCAGGTGAATTGATGGGTCAGGGAAGTGGGTGTTTTCTTCATCAAACTTTGCCATCCGGTTCTTGAATTACTTGGCTCACTTTACCAGGCTCCAGAGAGACCTAATTTCAGAACTTTAGGGAACCTTAGGAGCAGTTTCTGACTAGGTACGTGACAAAGTTGCCTCACAGCTTGCCACCCTGGAATCTATATGTAACTCGTCCATGCAGTTGATGTCTCATAATGCCGAAGGGGCATCTAGAGCAGCAGGGTACAGGTGTTGTCATGAGACGTCACGCCTGGATGCGCCTATGTGATTTTGCGGACCCTTTAAGTCTTCCTTTCTTAATGCTCCAGTGGAAGCTGCTTCTTTTTTTGGATCAAAAGTGAAAGACATGTTGGCCAGGTGTGAAAAGGAAGCAAGATCCTGTTTGCTGTGGGCGTACATTTTTCCACCCCCCCCCCCCAATGATCTTAACTGTAGGAATCCAAGGAGTGGAAAGATGTGATGCAAGAAGTCCCAGAATCCTTTCTCTGACGCATGTGGTGAGTTTACCCTCTGGGGCAGAGGGGTAAACTTATCTGGAAGCCACCCCCACAGAGGCAGAGGGGAGTCAACGTAATTGGGGGTCCAGAGAGACTCTCTGGGCAGCCCTATTAGCGCCCTGAAGAGCAGGCCGATTGCTTACCTCTTGAAGCAGTCTGGAATGGCTTTCTCTACACCACCTTGCCTGGCGATCCATAACGACAGATTTGTGGGTGCAGATGATAATTACCAGAAGTTATCATATCCCCTTCAATCTTTACCCAAAGCCACAAAGGCGAATCCCCGATGTTTCACCCAGTCAGAGGGCCGTAGCAGCGCAAGAAATACGAAACCTGCTTCAAAAGAGTCATCCAAACAGTCCCAGCAGACCAGATAGAATCTGGGTTTTACTCAAGGATCTTTTTAGTGCCAAAAAGACATTGGACTGGAGGCCAGTCTTGGACCTCAGCATTCTTAACAAATTTGTAAGACAAAATTCCCGATGGTCACTGTTCAGTCTATCCTTCTGTTTCTGGAGAAAGACGATTGGATGTGCTGGATAGATCTTCAGGGTATGTATTATCACATAAAAATGGACAAATGCTCCAGAATATTCTTCCACTTCCAGCTGGGAGCCAATCACTACCAATTCCGAGCACTGCCCTTTAATCTCTCTACGGTCCCTAGAGTGTGCACCAAATGCATGGCAGTGGTAACAGCTCACTTGAGACTGCAAGGATTCCAGGTGGTGGTGTACTTGGACAACTGTCTCCTTACCACCCCACCCAAGCGTCTACTGGTTACAGCCTTATGTTACACCCTAAAGCTGGCAAATTCCTTAGGGATCTCGATAAACGTAGAAAAATGCAAGTTGACTCCTCAAAATCTGGAATTGATATGGGCATCTTTCGACAGTCAGTCTTACCTAGTCTCCCCTCCTCTTCACGGGTTAGAAAGACTAAGGTCTCAACCCCGGGTGTAAAGTTCATGAAATTAGTATTGTTTCACTTTGTTAGCCGAAAGTGCTTTTCGCAGCACCTACAGTGTCCCCAGTAATGCAATTCATACAGTGTTATATGAATTGGTAACAATCTAAATATGGTTGTAAATTTTTTTTATAAGACCAGTTGCTCCTACTACTATTGGAACTGTCTGGGTATCCTTCTTCCACATGGCTGTCATTTCTGCCTGCAGATCAAGGTATTTTATAACTTTGTGTCTCTGTACGCAAGACAGTGTAGTCAGGAAGTGTGGTGATTTCAATGATCAATGCTACTTTTGTCCTTCTTTTCTTGGACCACTATATATCCGATTTTCTAGCATCTGTCTTTTGAACTGTTGGCATTGGGTGATCCATTGTCATTTTCTATGATTCTTTATGGCTCATGTTTCCAGTGTTTTTCAGCCACTTCTATACCATAATGTTTGCACCATCTCCAGTGTAACAGTCTCACCACATTATTATGCCTTTCAGTATACAGTCCATCTGGCATTAGTGCATCGCAACCAGAAACAAGGTGTGGGACTGTGTCCAGTTCGGTTTTATAAAACCTACATATGTCTTTCTCCCACATGTTCAATGGACTTTGTAAACCAGCATCTATTCCCTTTGACTCTTGTCCTTTCAGATTCGCATAACAAATCGATGCAATACAACTTATTTTGGTGGATGAAGCCAGAATAAGACCTATGGGACTCCTCCTTTCTGCTCCTCTCAGCCCAAGGACATAGTGACCACAGACGCTTCCCTGATGGGGGAGGGGGGCACTTCAGGGAAAGACGGTCCAAGGCACTTGGTCTCCTGTGGAGGACAATCTGCATATCATTGTTCTAGAACTGAGGGCAGTGCTTCTAGCATTGCAAGCATTCCAATCTGCCCTCCCGTCAGGGACAATTGCTATCCAATCGGACATGTCCATAGTCTTGTATATCAACAAACAAGGGGGAACCTGGTCCTACCCATTGTGTCGGGAAGACATGAGAATTTGGCAATGAGCAATATCTTCCAACCGCTTTCTGATAGCAATGCACATTCCCGGGGATTCCAACGTGATTGCAGACAAACTGAGCAGATGCCTTCTCCTGCCTCACAAGTGGTCCCTCTATCATGTCATAGTAGCTAAGATCTTCAGTCGCTGGGGCCAGCCTTGCTGTGCTCTCTTCACATCCCCCACAAACCACAAATGCAGCAGCTACTTTGCCTAATTACCCCGCAGGGGGAGTCCCCAAGGGACACTGTGGTACACTATTGGCCGACGGTACTTCTTTATGCTTTCCCTCCCATTCCTCTAATCCCGCAATTTCTTTAGAAAGCTTTTCGGTTGAGAAGCAAACTAATCCTCATTGCACCCTATTGGCCTTGACCAAGTTTGATTTCTCTACCTTTGGTCTTACCTAGTACACCAACCGTGGATTCTGGATCCAATTCTGTAATTGCTGTCGCGCCCGCAAGGGTGGATGCATCCAAGCATATAGAGTCTCAAGCTGACAGCTTGGTTCCTCCACTTCCAGTAATTGCCAGGCAAAATAACTTGTCTTCTCCTGTATGTAACATTCTTCTGGCTTCTCATAAACTATCCACCAGGAAACTTTACCTCAGCAAATGGAAAATATTCATAATTTTGGTCTCTTGAGAAAGGGAATAGACCCATTTTCAGCTCCGCTTGATTTGCCACTGGACTATTTTTATCGAATCATTTCCATTCAGGAGCAGCAGCTTCAACTGTTCAAGTTCACCTGGCTGCTATGTCTTAACTTTCACAGTGGTTTCCCAGACTCGTCCTAGATTTCTCACCATCTCTTTAAAACCTTTTTGAAAGGTGTCACCCACATTAGACCACCCTTCAAAGAGCCAATCAAACCTTGGAATTTAACACTTGTCCTACAGTCCTTGACTCTGTCCCCTTTCAAACCTGCTGCCACTTGAGATATAAATTTTTTATCCTGAAACTTTTTTCTTGGCAGCTATTACTTCGGCAAGGCAAATATCTGAGTTACAGGCTTTATGCATAAAACGTCCTTGCATGGTTTTCCATAAAGACAGAGTATCACTCCGGACTAATCCCACCTTCAAACCCAAAGTTATTTTAGATTGGACCATTAGTCAAACAAATGATCTGCCAGTCTTTTTTTTTCCAAAATTTTCTAACAAAGGCGAATACTCTCTGCATTTACTTGATGTGCATAGACCATTGCAGTTCTACTTGGACAAGACTAAATTACTACAAAAATCTGACCAATTATTCGTATCCTTCTCAGGACCGAAATTGGGAAAATCTGTTTCCAAAGTGACTCTTTCTAAATGGTTGAGAGATTTGTATTTGTTTTATCTGCCAACAAAACAAACTTCTACCAAATAAGGTCAAACCACATTCAACCAGGTCGATTGCGGCATCTGTTGCCTTCCATGCAAGAGCTTCCATGGATGGCATTTGTGCAGCAGCAACATGGGCTACCCCTCCTACTTTATCAGTCATTACAAATTCGATTTGGTCTCCAGGGGGAGAGCCTCCTTTGGTTCAGTGGTGCTCAGGAATATCCTTCCATAGGGCTCCCAGGAAATAAAGTAGCTAGGGACTCTGTCCCTTCAGTAAGGAATGAATGAAGATTAACAACATCAGATAAAGACGTTATGTCCTTATAATGTTACATCTGTGGTGTTGATCGATCACTCATTCATTAATAACATCCCTTCCGCCAACCTCCTCCGAAAGACTTCTGGAGTTTCTGATTTGGTCCTACCTTATGGTAGGGTATTTGCTCGGATAAAGCCTCCACTTACTATCCTTTTGCTTGCGGGCAAACTTGATCTGAGGTGATAGAGGGGCACTATGAGTAAGCTTAGCTTGAGTGTTTTTTTGGCTGGTGAGAGCTTGTTATGGCCAATTTGGCTCAGAGGATGGAACCAGAACCCATCCGTAATGAATGCATGAAGATCAACAACACAGATGGAACGTTATGGTAAGGACATAACTCTTTCACTGCACTGCACCAAGCAGAAGAAAAGCAAATTTATCCCAGCAGTCGGGGCATGCCAAAAGGCAGGTGTGAGATTCAAGCTATTGTATCCAACTGTATTAAGAATATTTTTTTCCTAGAGGATCAGTCTTTTTTTTTTTTTTTTTTTTTTTCTGCAGAATAGGCTAAGGGGTAAATCCTAAGTTTAACCAACAAGGGGTATGAGTCATCAACTAGAGAGGACTCTGCTTATTCTTCTAATGTTAAGGCTTATAGGGAGACCAGTGAAACCTTTTCTAACATTCCAAAGGAAAATGCTTGACAGACAGAAAAAGCACAGGAGTTAGTGAGAATAATCAGTACCTAGGACTTTGAACCAGAGTCTGGAGTTGTGGGATGGTGATGAACAGGAGGACCACCAATACTGAAATTGAGTAAATGAAACTGTGAACCATCAATCACATTTGTGAAATATGGCTTTAAAAGAAAAGGGTGCCTGAGAGAGATTTTGTTGAGTTGTTGGGATGGGGGATGTTGTGTAAAAATACACTGATTATAATATATGTAGAATTAAAATGTTTCTTTTGCTTTTGCATAGGTGAATGTGTGGATTAGTGCCCTTGACTTAATCTAATAGGTTATGTGAATGCAAGTGGGTTTAAAAACAAAATAAAAACAAAAAGGCGAGACCACAATCTAATGTTCTTTTATTTTTCATTGCCAGTGGAGTAATCTTAAGCTGAGTAGAGCTCTACATTTTGATCATGTGTATCCAGGGAAACAAGCTGACTAAAGATGAAGGCAATAAATAGAGAGGTCTGCGCATTGTTTGAGAGAAATGTAAAATTAAAGGTACAAGGGCAAGCAGCTCAGTAAAAAAAAAAAAAGTTTTTAATTACTGGAAGTGAATGAGTGGCTTTTTTGGTAACTAAATACTTCATTGCATTTATTGCAACAGTGTATAATTTAGTTTAGATGGTCAGTGCACTTTTTAAGGCTAAACGTTAATGTTTTTAGAAAGTTGTTCACATCTGGGAGGGGAATAAAAACTCAAGAACAGATAGTGTTTAGAAGCACAGGCTGTAATAAGCGTCTTAGCTTGGATCATTTTTAGGCTAGGTTTTTGCCTGTGTGAACAGCTGTCCGAGACCATTGCTCCTGTTGAGAGGCTTAAAGGACCACTGCAGGAAAATAATTAAAGCCATATATATTTTTTCACTTTTCCTTAAGTTTGGCTCATTGCAAACCTGTATGTACCAGATTGAAGTAGTAAATACTAATTTTATTCTGTTTGTACCCCTGACTGCCCTCCTGGGGGCAGACATCCTGATGAGACTTAGTTTTGTTCTAAAGAAAAATCTGCCGATAATACACTGCAAGTCCAATGTATTTGAGATTTTAGTGCCCATAGCTGTACTGTCGCATTACTGTTCCATTCATTTAGAATGGAAGAACAGAGATGAGAAGCGATTTTTCAGAGGCCTCAGTAAAAGTATAATTCACTGTCATGCATTGCCTCTTACAAATGTTTGCTTTTGATGTGTTGCACATTCTGTGGAAAAAGCTTCCAGAAATAGCAGCTTTTTGCTGAGATATCAGCCTTTTTTTAGGCATTTAACTTTGATATGCCCCCGTTTCTTCTTCAGTTACTCCTCCCATATCCCAACCCCCTGCTAGCAAGAGTATCACATTTCCTGCCCTGCAAGGTTCAGCTATTCAGTCAGCTTTGCATGACCATACACATCAAATAGATTTGCTTGCTGTCTGCCTGGTGTGCCAGTTAAGTGTTCCCTCATCTTTCTTACTCCTATCATCTTGAATATCACTTGTACAGTAAATCATGTTGCAAAAATGTTTTTTCTCAGTCCTGCATATAAAGGAGTTTAAGTATCCCTTTATAATTGCATGCAACATACACTGATTACAATTCATCTTGGCCACTGACAGTTTGGGCTGTCTGCCCAAAAAAAAAAAAAACTTGATTCTAAAAAGAGATATTTGCCTTACATAGAATTTCAGTCCTTGGCCTCGTTTTCCCTTACGCATACCACTGAGTTCTTGTATTTCTGTGTACTACTACTGTTGTCTGCTCATATTCATTTTTTTTTAATTCAAATTAAATTATTTCCTTCATGCGATGTTGTGCCTACTCCTGCTGTTGTGAACAGTGTGCATACAACTATTAGTCCTCAATGTCAACTGTTGTCCATTGCAAGCTGTCAGTACAAGTTCAATATTCACTGATATCCAGATTTTCACACATGTCCTCAACAAGCTATATAAATCAGACTACCGCCAATTATATGTTTCGTACTACAGTCATATTTTATGTACCTGCAACTGTTGCATTTCTATAAACATATGAATATGTCTTACAGCAAGGATCAAGCATAAAAAGCCATTTAGCTATGAACATCCAATGAAACAAATGTGATGACAGCAGTTATTAGAATTATACATAAACATCTACTCGTATGTACCAGAGCGATTGGCAAAAACTAAAGGGTGCAAAGCTAAAACTTTGGGTGTTGAACAGCTGCTCTGTAACAACAAAGTACAGGCAAGCCAGATAATGTACAAACTGCCATGGCCTCAACACTGCTTAAAGACTAACATTATAAGAGCTTCTATAAAGTTAGAAACGAGCAATCATGTAGATAAGACACCTTTCAGTTATGTTTGCTTCAACGAGTGCATAACCTGTGAAGTCATATCAATAACAATGGCTCTGCCTTTCAGTGCATCAAGCGACAAGCTCAGCTAACTGGTATCGTGCTGAGAGATGATTCCATTATGCTGACATCACCACCACTTGGAGTAACTGCAGTTCAGTGTTCAGCAGCTGAGCAAGGAGAAAATTACAGTCAGCTGCCTGTCTGGTACCAGGATCCGCCACATAATGCATGCACTGAAGACACTCCACAAAAAGTACAGATATGACGCTGTCATTGTCCACATTGACTACATGAAGAAAGACATGGAAGAGCTCTTGGATCATGTGGCCCAGGCAGGTACGACCCTAGCCCTGAGTAGCATCTTGCCTTCGCTCAGAACGATACCACAGTATAAGGACAAAATGATTGACTTCAGTTGGCTAAGCTTCTGGTGTCATTCAAAGGGGATCCAGTATCTGTCTGCCTGGGAAGACATGATCGACAAACCACGATGCTCTGCCAGAGATGGTCTGCACCTGTCACCCCTGGGATTCAGGTTACTGGCCAAAGCTCTTGCCGCCCTTTTTAGGCAAGGTTCAAAGGACAAAACCACCACCGTACAGATACAAGCATACAAAATCTGAATGTAATGCTACTCCATGCTGGAAGTCTAAACCTCAAAATGCACTCTCGAGGGACTCCTAACAATGGAGCACATCGATATATGTGCAGTAACTGAGACCTGGCTCAAGGCTCCAGAGAGCACTCCTGCAATACTAGGCTACAACACTTTTCAGCCACAAAACCAAGACCGAAACACTAAATGTGGAGGAGTGTCCATATTCACCAAGGATATTCACACCTCCAGGCTAGTTGCCCAAAACAATGCATCTGAAATTCTCCAGGTGCAACTAACACTAGGTAAGACTGCAATCCAAATTGTAGCTTGCTACAGATCCCCCACCATGCTCCAAGATTCTCAGTACACCTTTCTAAACATACTGGAAAATATTAAGACACAACCAAACACCCTAATACTGGGTGATTTCAACTACCCTGCCATTAACTGGGAATACTCTTGTACCAACTCCTTTTCCCAACTGTTCTTGGAATTCATAAATTCCAACACCCTGGATCAACTAATCCATTGTCCCACCAGGGGCTCCAATATCCTAGACCTGGTCATTACCAACATGGGGGATAGATGCTGCACACCAGTGGTCACCCCCTCATTGGTCAGGTCTGACATAAGCAAATCCCCCTTGACATCCACATCCCATGTTGCTAGTTGTTGGTTTTGTTTTAGATTTAACCAACACACTAAGCGTCGGTTCGACTTTGTATTTCATTAATTTGGCAGACGATTTAATTATATAATGCTGTCGGAACAGCCGACTACCGGAGTTTACAAAAAACGCAAAGAAAAGAACAGGCATCCGAAGTCCAAAACCAACTAGGCTTCTAGGCCAGTCGCCGGTTCTCAGTGAGGTGCTTTCGCAGCCCCTGACGACCGCTACTTTAGAGCCACAGGCCGATACCGATTCCCACGTGGAGTCAACCAGGCCTACAGAAATTCAAGGTATTGGACCTTCGGAAACCATTGGGTCCGGAGCTGCTGAGCAGGCATCGGCTTCTGAGGGCGTTTTCAGACCTACACAATTATATGTTAAAACGACTTCAGCTTCAAAGGCAAAAACTAAAGCAGCTTTAAAGACAAAGAAACAATTACAACAACCCCATGGACAGGCTTCCATGCCTAAACAGATGCTCAAAATGGCCGAAGACCTGATTACTTTGATCAGGGGTTCTTATCCCCCTCCTGACAAGAGGCCTAGGCAAGAGATAGAATATGAATCTTCAGATCAGGTTTCCATTTCATCTGATTCCTCTTCTGATCAGCAATACTCTTCCTCCTTATGAGGATTCTTATGCTGAAGAATCTATCCCCTCAGCTTCTCCTCCTGAGGATTATTCTTTTGGGGAAACACTGCATACTATGAGGGAGCATTTTGACTGGAAGAGCCATGATTATTCAGAATCAAAGAAAAGGCTCAGAGACTTTCTTTTACTGCCTCGGCACAGGCCCCTTGCTATCTCACCTGTGCTAGACATTGTAGATGATGTATTTCTGGAGTCCAGTCCGACTCCAGACTCCTCAACTCCAGCTCCTGTTAAGCCAGACAGATACTACAGGGTTCCAGACTAAAAACCCTGCTGCTTGCTGTGCTAGACATTGTAGATAATGTATTTCTGGAGTTCAGTCTGACTCCAGACTCCTTATCTCCAGCTCCTGTTAAGCCAGACAGATACTACATGGTCCCAGACTCCCACAAATTTCTTTTTAAAAACCCTGCTGCTTGCTGACCCAGAAACTATCTCTCAGGGTCCCAAGGGGGTCAAGACTTCCACTGCAAAAAACCCTACCCCCTCTGACAGAGATTCCTGGGCACTGGACAGATGGGGCAAAAAATTTACACTTCTGCTACCTTGGCTATAAGGGCTTTAAATTGTCAGTTTCATATGCTTAAATATCAACAGTACATAATGTCACTGCTTAAACAGAAAATGTCGACAAATTCTGAATGTGCAGAAAATAAAGAAACGCAGGATTTATTGCATGCAGCTGAACAAGTTGGAAAGTATACTTTTACAATGTGGTTTTGATTCTTTGGAGGCCTCCTGCAGAGCCGCTGTTATGGGTTCTGTCATTAGGAGGCATGCTTGGTTAAAGGAACAGAGAATCTGCCTGATCATGTTAAAGCAAAATTATTAGATTCTCCATTGCAGCATGATACCTTGTTTGGTGTTAAAGCAGAAGAGGTGTTGAAGAAAATGGAGGACAAAGCCAAATCTATGCAGACAGTCGAGGATTTCTTACAGGTACAGCCTCCAAGATTTAGCAGACACTGGCCTACAAAGAATTGGTCCTTTCCAGTGTCAGACAGGCCACAAAGAGGCAGATACAGACACCCTAGAGGCAGATCCCAGCCCCAAGGCTCATACAGGTCTAAACAATGGGGTGCTTCTACCTCCAAAAGCGGAGAAGACAAGTCACAGCCATACAGAAAGCAGTCCCAATGACTTCCCCTGCCAGCGCCAAGCAAATATCTACTGGCAGTTCCTTTAGGGGGAAAACTAGCACTTTTTTCACAAAACGGGCACCTAATCACCCAGGACAAACGGGTCTTGAATATAGTGTCACAAGGTTACAGGTTCCACTTTCACACCCTGCCAAGGCCAAACGGTATGCCAGACCTGCTTAAAAATCAATGGGCAGAGGCACAAAAACAAGTTGCATCCCTCATGGACATGGGGGCCATTCAGCAAGTACCACAGCAAGAGCAGGGACAAAGATTTTACTCTAGACTTTTCTTGGTGCCCAGAAAGGACAAAGCCTGGAGGCCAATACTGGAACTATCTATTCTAAACACATACCTGGATATTCCAAAATTCAAAATGACTTTGCAGCAGCTTCTGCCCATGCTGGGCAAAAAGGCTTGGCTTGTAACTTTAGACATAAAGAGGCTTACCTGCATGTCCCAGTCGGACAATCATGCAGAAGATACCTCAGATTCATAGCTGGCGCAATGCACTACCAATTCTCTGCACTGCCCTTTGGCTTATCTACTGCGCCCAAGGTCTTCACAAAATGCCTGGCACCAGTAATTGCATTTTGCAGACAAAGGAATACAAATATATCCTTACTTGGACGACTGCCTTATTCAAGCAGAGCACAAGGACATACTACAACAGCATCTGGCGTTTGTAAAAAGATTATGAACATGCCTAGGGTACACAGTAAACGAAAAGAAATCAAAACTTGTACCCTCTCAAGAGATAATAAATACAACTGCCCAGATGGCTTATCTCACGCCAGACAAAGGCAACTGACTACTTATTTCAAAAGGTTGGCAACAAACACCCAGTTAACTGCAAGAAAAATTCTGCAGGCTTTGGGCTTCATGGCATCCTGTATTCTGCTAATTCCATATGCAAGACTGCATATGAGGAAACTACAGTGGTATCTAAAAAGTGTTTGGACTCAACGTTGCCACAGCCTGGAAACAATTACATTCATTCCCTGCCTACAACAGGAGTTTCGATGGTGGGCAATGGCCTGTCACCACAGCAAGGGGCAGTCATTCACCGTACCCCCAGCCAGGCAAACCTTGACAACAGATGCATCAGATTACTCCTGGGGGGCCCACATGGCAGGAAGATGTGTTCAGGGCACATGGTCCGCAATCCATATGCATCTACATATCAATCAAAAAGAGATGCTAGCTATTCAGAATGCCCTGACAGCCTTCAAGGATCAAACTGCATCCAGGACAACTACTGATAAAGATGGACTATACTACAGTCATGTGGTACATAAACAAGCAGGGAGGCACACATTCCTACCCCCTTTGCAGACTAGCCATGACTTTGTGGGACACAGCATTTACTTACCAAGTACATCTGCAAGCACAATTCCTGCCAGGAAAGATAAATACTCTGGCAGATGAACTAAGCAGAAACCTCATGGATCCACACGAGTGGAAATTAGATCCACAAGTCTTCAACATGATAATGAGGAATTGGGGATGCCCGGACATAGATCTATTTGCATCCCCTCACAACTGCCAACTGCAGAGATTCTGCACAAGGACTTATCACAAGCAAGCATGGAAAGTGGATGCTCTATCTTTCAGCTGGAAAAACTTAACAGTACCTCTCCTCCCCAAGGTACTCCTAAAGGTCAGACAAGAGAAGCCAAAAATGATACTGATTGCTCCAGATTGGCCCCGCCAGCACTGGTACCCAATCCTAAGGAACTTTACTAAATGCCCAGCATGGTGCTTTACCTAAAATTCCTCACTTACTGACCCAACAAAACAATCTGATCCTGCACAGCCAACTCAGGACCTTAAATCTGGCAGCATGGCGGGTAATGTAATTTTTCAAAACACACCTCTCTCTAAAGCAGTTATGGATGTTATCTTGGAGGCCAGGAGGGGCCCAGTACAAGAAAAATGAAAGATTCTGTGCTTGGAACCAGACACAAGGAATTGATATGATTGTACCAAATATCCCTCAGATTTTGCAATACTTAACTGAGATGCTGGACAAAGGCCTATCCTTTTCATCAATTAAGATTCATGCTTCTGCCATATCAGCTCATTACAATACAGAGCCACCTCTTTTTTTCTCATCCTTTATTAAGGCAGTACCTCAGAGGAGCCAAAAACTTAAGGCCTCCAAGGAGGTCACCAATGCCTGCATGGGACCTCAATTATGTCTTGGAAAAACTCACTCTGCCTCCTTTTGAGCCAGCTGCTACAGCTGATATAAATTTTTTATCATGGAAAACAACTCTGCTCCTAGCAATAACCTCTGCAAGACGAGTCTTGTAGCTACAGGCACTCATGGCTGTGGAACCTTTTATCATTTTCCATCCAGATAAGGTTTCTCTAAGGACAAACCCCACTTTTATGCCTAAGGTAGTGTCCAGTCTGGCTCTCAACCAGACTATTCATTTGCCTACCTTTTATCCAAACCCACAGAATAAGAGTGAGAAACTTCTGCATTCTTTGGACATACACAGACAGCTGCGCTTCTACTTGGACAGAACCAAAGCTTTCAGAAAGACTGAGTAATTACTGGTAGCATATGCTGCAGGTTCACAAGGAAAGGCTATCTCAAAGCAGACCTTTTCAAAGTGGATAGGTCACTGCATTCGTCTATGCTCTTCTCAACATGGCAAATCTGTACCTAAGGGCATTAGGCCACATTCAACCAGAGCAGCAGCCACTTCAGCAGCCTTCCTCAGAGGAGTATCAACCAAAGACATATTTTACAGGCTGCAACCTGGAGTTCAGTGCATACTTTTACAAAGCACTACCACTTACCTCTCTCCTCCAAATTCAGGGCAGGCTTTGCCACTTCAGTTCTGCAGGGCCTCATAGCCGTTCCTAATTCTATTTAGTTCCAGCCACACAACCTTAGCTTTGGGATTCAACCCAATTGTAATGACTGCAACAGTGAAACACTAAGAACATAGTACAGTTGTGTACCTACCATAAATGTAGATGTTAGAGTGTATTCACTGTTGCAGTCCAGGTTACCCACCCGCCATCCCCCTAATCTTTGCTGGACCTTATCTGTACTTCTCTATTTCTATACAACCTGTGTGGTGTATTTGCTTGTAGATGAAGGAAACTTGTTACTTAGTGCATGTTTGCTTATTGACCTATTTTTAGCCTAACGTTTTGGGGGCACCTGACATCTGGGGCAAGAAAAACTGAAGAAAATGGCATCAGCTGCATCTTTTATACCCCTGGCACACTGATGTCAGGGAGGAGGCGACAGCAACCGACGCCAGACCTAGACTTTGGAATTCAGGCCGACTGCCGGTAGCCTGCCAGCAGGATAACCCAATTCTAATGACTGCAACAGTGAATACACTCTAACATCTACATTTATGGTAGGTACGCAACTGTACTTTGTCCAGCGATGGTTACTTTGGATAGCTCTGGCCAGTGAAAGCTGAACAGAAGCCATAGAACCTGCTACACATGAACTGAGAATTGCTACACAATGTTGGTTCACTCGCAGGACGGATATTGGAACAGGATGACCTTAATGGTAAAGTGCAGGCTGGTCATTCGATCTATTCGGAGGAGGAGATGGAAGGGCAGTGCAGCCAAGCTGCTTTGCCTGGGATAGAGTCTCTACTACTCAGGAGGAGGTCAGGCCAGAAATGGTGATGTCCTTCAAGGATGCATCTGCAGTCCTTACAAATGGGTTGTCCTGTCGTCAGGCAGCCCTTTGGTCGGCCGGATTCCAAAGTCTGGGTCTGGCTTCGGCTGGTGTCGCGCTTCACCCGACGTCATAGCTGCAGTTCTTCGGGTATAAAGGCATCAGCCGACACCATTTTCCTCAGTCTTTCTTGCCGCGTGGCGCCCGAAGCAGAAGTTGTTCGCAAGTGCCGGTCGGTCAGAACCAGAGATTACTACTACCGAATACTACTTCGAAGACTTCTAAAAAGCTAAGTACCCTGTTGGGGACTCTTTCTTGCCTCAGCCGATGTCAGAAAAAGTGAATAACTGTTTAACTTGTGGGAAACAAATACCTCATAAAGATTTCCACTCTTACTGCTTACCTTGTTTAGGCCCAGACCACGACGTAGCAGCTTGTCTAGCCTGTGCTTCTTTTAACCGACGGACGCTTAGACGCCGGTCGGAGTTTGCAGAACAGTTTTTCGGCTTTGATTTTGCTTATATCATGCCGTCGGATCCTCCGACTTCACAAATAACCAAAAAACGCAGAAAAGGACCGACACTGTGGTCCGCGGTTTCGCCGAAACCGCGGTTAAGCCAACCACGAGTGTCTCTGTTTCGCTTGAAACCGAGCAAGCGGTTCTTTCCCCAGCCGAAAACATGCCTTCTACCGAGGCCTCTTCTAACCTGGTGGAATCGGCTTCTGAAATCCAACCTGCAGTTGCGGTTTCTCAGGAATTATCAGACACTATTCCCTTGGATATTTCAACCCCTGCACGTGGAGCTGCTAGGCCTCCTGCAGCCATGTCTATTAAGGCCTTTGCCAGGGCTAAAGCAGCTAAAGCTTCAAAATGGTGCCTGTCAAGCCCCCCTCTCACAGGCCCAGCACCAGTTCCCATATGCTTTCTTTGGCTGAGGATCTCATTTCTTTAATTCGTGGATCCCAGCCTCATCCAGACAGGACCTCTCATCCACCTCCAGAGAAGAGGCCTAGAGCAGAGCCCCCAGAGCCAGTATCCACAGATGATTCCTCTGATGACTCAGAACATACAGACCCTCCTGAGGCTCCTTATTCTCCTTACGAAGACTCTGATGCTGAAGAGTCCATTCCTTCAGCCTCTCCACCTGAGGAATTTTCCTTTGGGGAAACCTTGCATGCTATGAGGGAACAATTTCAGTGGCAGGGCCAAGATTTCTCAGACTCCAGAAAAAGGCTTAGAACCTTTATACATTTGCCACAGCATAGGCCTTTAGCTATACCTCCAGTTCTTTCTGTTGTAGATGATGCATTTAATGATGCTTGCACTGCTCCTGATTCATTACCTCCGGCCCCTGCTAAGCCCGATAGGTTCTACAGGGTCCCGGACACTCATCACCATTTATACAAGGCTCCTTTTGCAGATCCAGAGACTATCTCCCAGGGCCCTAAAGCTGTAGCAACTACATCTACTAAAAACCCCCTCCCCTCTGAAAGGGAATCCAGGTCCTTAGAGCGATGACACCTCTGCTACTTTGTCAGCTAGGGCTTTGAACTGCCAATTTCATATGATTCAATATCAAGAGTTTATGCTAGACCAGTTAACTAAAAAGCTGTCCTCTGAAGAATCTTTAGATAAGAAATATGTTCAGGAAATGGTACATAACATACAGCAGGTTAGTAACCATTCCTTAAAATGCGGCTATGATGCACTGGAGGCTTCCTTTAGATCAGCCATGACTGGCACAGTTATCAGGAGACATGCATGGTTGAAAGAGCAGGCATTACCAGACCATGTCAAATCAAAGCTTTTAGATGCTCCCATGGACAAAGTCAATTTATTTGGTTCCCCTGCGCAGCAGGTACTAAAAAAGATGGAAGAGAAGGCGAAATCTGTACAAACAGTGAAAGATTTCTTACAGGTTCAACCTCCAAGGTTTAGCAGGAACTGGCCCTCCAAGAATTGGTCCTTTCCGGACTCCTCTAAGACACAGAGAGGCAGGAATAGGCGTTCGAGGCAGAAACCAATCCAGGGGTGCCTACAGGGGACGCCAGTGGCAAGGTAGCAACCAGCGAGGCACAGACGCAGCCACCACCACTACAACAACACAATCACAGTGACTTGGCTGTGACACCGCCTACCAGGGAACAACTGGAAGCACCCTTAGGCGGAAGGCTAACATTAACAACTGGAAGCACCCTTAGGCGGAAGGCTAACATTATTTTCAAAAAACTGGCATTGCATCACAAGGGAAAAATGGATTTTGCAAACTATAGACCAAGGTTACAGGTTCCATTTCCATACTCTACCAGCAAAGAGAGGAATGCCAAACCTACCACCTACTCAAAGGGCAGAAGCTCTAAAGCAAATATCTCAATTATTAAGAATGAGAGCTGTGGAAAAGGTACCATCTATGGAACAAGGAAAGGGATTTTACTCCAGACTCTTCTTGGTACCGAGAAAAGAGAGCAAATGGAGGCCTATTCTCGACCTGTCCGCTTTAAACACATTCCTCATTGTTCCAAAATTCAAAATGCTGACCCTACAGCAGCTTCTTCCCATGCTGGGCAAGGAGTCTTGGCTGGTAACTCTAGATCTCAAGGAGGCATACCTGCAAGTCCCCATACGACCAAATTGCAGAAGATACCTCCGATTTCTTGCAGGATCAGAGCATTATCAATTCTCAGCATTGCCCTTTGGCTTATCTACTGTGCCCGGAGTGTTCACGAAATGCCTGGCATCAGTAATTGCTCATTGCAGACTTCAGGGAATCCAAATTTA
This sequence comes from Protopterus annectens, assembly GCF_019279795.1. Classification (NCBI taxonomy): domain Eukaryota; kingdom Metazoa; phylum Chordata; order Ceratodontiformes; family Protopteridae; genus Protopterus; species Protopterus annectens. The sequence goes on from NC_056727.1 coordinate 754,861,308, forward strand.
CCCCTACCTGGACGACTGCCTGATACAAGCGGACAACAAAAGCAAGCTAACAGAAGACATACAAAGAGTCATTTACCTGCTGCAAGCACTGGGATATACAGTCAATATAAAAAAGTCAAGGCTGATTCCATCCCAAAGAATAACCTTTCTGGGTGCAGAGCTGGACACATCAAAACAAATGGCATTCCTAACTGCAGAAAAGAAAGAGCAGCTACCTCTCCACTTCTTGGCATTAACAAAGCAGAACCATCTAACTGCAAGGAAAGTACTGCAAGCCCTAGGCTTCATGGCATCCTGCATAATTCTGGTCCCTCATGCCAGGCTGCATATGAGAAAGCTACAGTGGTACCTAAAGAATTTGTGGTCTCAACACAAGCACAGCCTAGAAACCAAAATTCCAATAATCCCATGCCTGAAGCAAGAGTTCCTATGGTGGGCTCAGGCCTGTCAATCAAACACAGGATTGCCCTTCTGCAACAGTCAACCAAGCCAAACCATCACGACAGATGCATCAGACCTCGGTTGGGGGGCACACATGCTGGACAAGTGCATACAAGGCTTATGGACTCAAGACCAGCTGCGCCTGCACATAAATCTAAAGGAAATGCTGGCAGTAAAATTGGCAATCCAGTCATTCAGACCATTTCTCCAAGAAGGTCAGTTGATGATAAGGACAGACAACACCACAGTTATGTGGTACATCAGCAAACAGGGAGGCACACATTCATACCCTCTATGCCGGCTGGCACTGGACCTATGGGATGTGGCTCTGAGCTACAACATTCAGTTACAAGCAACTTTTGTACCGGGAAAAGGAAACATTCTAGCAGACATACTAAGCAGAACTACCACAGATGCCCACGAATGGATGCTGCATCCGGACATCTTCAAAGCCATCACAAGAGAATGGGGATTACCACAAATAGACTTATTTGCATCCCCACTCAATCACCAGCTAAAGAGATTCTGCACAAGGACGTACCACCCACTTGCTTGGAAGGTGGACTCCCTATCTTTCAGTTGGAAGAACCTGACAGCATACGCATTCCCACCACTTCCTTTGATGCACAAGGTGCTTTTCAAGATCAAAGAGGAACGTCCGAGGATCATTCTGATAGCTCCAGACTGGCCAAGGCAACATTGGTACCCATTGCTGAGGAGCATGTCTCGGGAACAAATATGGGCACTACCTCTGATCCCATTGCTGTTAACACAGAACAACTACAACATCCTGCATCCAAACCTGAAAACTCTGCAGCTAACTGCCTGGAACATTACATAAGAACAATTAACCCAAATTTATCCCAAAGGGTTAAAGACATAATCCTTGAGGCTCGTAGACCTTCAACAAGAAAGAATTATGCAGCAAAATGGAAAAGATATCTCATTTGGAGTACTGCAAAGGGAGAAGATGTGGCACTGGTAAACATAGCCAACATCCTGGAGTACTTGGCAGAGTCTTCCATACAGGCCTGTCCTATTCTTCCATCAAGAT
>NC_056727.1:754872802-754991486 GCF_019279795.1 Protopterus annectens
CCAGGAATTTTTGTTAGACCAGCTAAATAAAAAACTGTCCTCTCCTGAACCTATAGACCGCAAGTCCCTTCAGGATTTGGTACATAGCTCACAGCAGGTCAGTAATCATTTCTTAAAATGTGGCTATGATGCACTGGAGGCTTCCTTTAGATCAGCTATGACTGGAGCAGTGATTCGAAGGCATGCCTGGTTAAAAGAACAATCCTTACCAGACCATGTTAAGTCAAAACTCCTAGATGCTCCTATGGAGAAACAGTTTGTTTGGCTCCCCTGCACAGGAGGTTCTAAAGAAAGTGGAAGAAAAAGCAAAATCTGTCCAAACAGTCAAGGATTTCTTACGGATCCAACCTCCGAGGTTTAGCAGAAATTGGCCTTCGAAGAATTGGTCCTTTCCAGACACCTCCAAAGCACAGAGAGGCAGAAATAGACGCCCAAGAGGCAGAGGTCAATCTAGGGGTGCCTACAGGGGACGTCAGTGGCAACCTGCCAACCAGAGAAGTGCTGCAACTACAACCACTTCCACAGGACAGACACAATGACTTGGCTCTGGTTCCCCCTACCAGGGAACAACTGGAAGCACCCTTGGGCGGAAAGCTAGCCTTATTCTCCGACAACCGGCATTGCATTACAGGAGACAAATGGACTTTACAAACAATAGACAAGGGCTACAGGTTTCACTTCCACACTCTACCAAAAAAGAGAGGAATGCCAAACCTTCCACCAAGCCAAAAAACAGAGGCTCAAAAACAAATCAACAACTTACTAAGGATGAGAGCTATAGAAAAGGTACCACCTATGGAACAAGGCCAAGGATTTTACTCCAGGCTCTTCCTTGTACCAAGAAAAGAAAATCAATGGAGACCTATTCTCGACCTGTCCGCACTGAACACATACCTCATTGTTCCAAAATTCAAAATGCTGACCCTCCAGCAACTTCTTCCCATGCTGGGCAAGGAGTCTTGGCTGGTGACTCTAGATCTCAAGGAGGCATACCTGCACGTCCCTATACGACCAGATTGCAGAAGACACCTCAGATTTCTTGCAGGATCAGAGCATTATCAATTCTCAGCATTGCCCTTTGGCTTATCTACTGCGCCCAGAGTATTCACGAAATGCCTGGCATCAGTAATTGCTCATTGCAGGCTTCAGGGAATTCAAATTTACCCATACCTGGACGACTGCCTAATACAAGCGGACAACAAGATAAAATTAACAAAAGATTTGGAAAAGGTCATACAACTGTTGCAAGCCTTGGGATACACAGTCAACATTCAAAAGTCAAGACTAGTACCATCCCAAAGGATAACATTTTTGGGTGCAGAACTGGATACAACAACTCAGATGGCTTTTCTCACAGAAGAAAAACAAAAGCAACTACCAGTCTATTTCATGACATTAACAACACAAACTCTGCTTACTGCAAGGAAAGTCCTGCAAGCCCTGGGTTACATGGCATCCTGCATAATATTGATCCCGCATGCCAGGCTGCATATGAGAAAGTTGCAATGGTACCTAAGGAATGTATGGTCTCAACACAAGCACAGCTTAGAAGCCCAGATTCCAATAATCCCATGCCTGAAAAAAGAATTCCTGTGGTTGGCTCAGGCCTGACAGATGAACAGAGGATTGCCTTTCCACAAACCACATCCAAGCCAGACCATCACCACGGACGCCTCAGACCTAGGCTGGGGGGCACACATGGAGGACAAGTGTATACAAGGCCTATGGACCCAAGACCAGCCGAATCTACACACAAATCTAAAGGAGATGCTGGCAGTGAAACATGCAATCCAGGCATTCAGACCATTCCTTCAACAAGGTCACCTGCTGATAAGGACGGACAATACCACAGTCATGTGGTACATCAACAAACAGGGAGGTTCACACTCATATCCTCTATGCCGGGTGGCAATGGACCTGTGGAATTTGGCCCTGAATCTCAACATTCAACTACAGGCCAGATTTGTACCAGGAAAAGAAAATTCACTAGCAGACACCTTAAGCAGAACTACCACGGATGCTCACGAATGGATGCTGCATCCAGATATCTTCAAAACCATAACAAAGAAATGGGGAATGCCAGAGATAGACCTGTTCTCCTCCCCACACAACCACCAATTGAAGAAATTCTGCACAAGAGCATACCACCCACTTGCCTGGAGGGTGGACTCCCTTTCCTTCAGCTGGAAAAACCTGACCGCATATGCATTTCCACCTCTTCCTTTGATGTACAACGTCCTACTGAAGATCAGAGAGGAACAGCCAAAGGTAATCCTGATAGCTCCAGACTGGCCAAGGCAACATTGGTACCCGCTACTGAGAAGCATGTCTCGGACACACTCATGGCCTCTACCTCTATGTCCCTTACTTCTAACACAGAACAACTACAAGACCCTGCATCCAAACTTGAAAACACTGCAGCTAGCTGCTTGGAATATTGCATAAAACAAAATAAACCAGATTTATCTCAGAGGGTTAAGGACATTATCCTGGAGGCACGCAGACCCTCCACAAGGAAAACATATTCAGCCAAATGGAAAAGATACCTCATTTGGAGTGCAGCAAAGGGAGAAAATGTCTCATTGGCAAACATAGCACACATCCTGGAATACTTAGCAGAACTGTTCCACAATGGCCTGTCCTACTCCTCCATTAAGATTCATGCATCAGCAATTTCAGCAGAGTACAACATGGGTCCTCCTGTCTTCTCTTATCCTCTACTCAGGCAGTTCTTGAGAGGAATCAAAAATGTAAAGCCTCCAAGGAAACCACCTTTACCTACAATGGATCTCAACTTTGTGCTGGAAAAATTAACACTTCCCCCTTTTGAACCAGCAGCAACAGCAGACTTACAGTTCTTATCTTGGAAAACTGCTTTCCTGCTAGCAATCACTTCAGCAAGAAGGGTATCTGAGTTACAGGCATTAATGGCAGTACAGCCTTTCCTTATCTTCCATCAGGATAGAGTGTCTCTGAGAACTAATCCTACTTTTATGCCAAAAGTAGTCTCCAGGGTATCATTGAACCAAGCGATTCATTTACCTAGATTCATCCCCAACCCACAGAACAGGGGGGAAAGACTACTACATACCTTGGATGTGCACAGACAATTACGCTACTATCTGGACAGAACTAAGACCAACAGAAAAACTGACCAGCTTCTGGTAGCATATGCAACAGGAGTGCAAGGAAAAGCAATTTCAAAACAGACAATCTCAAAATGGATAGGAAATTGCATGAGATATTGCTACTCTTTTCATGGAAAGACAACTGAAAATATCAGGCCTCACTCCACAAGAGCTACAGCCACCACTATAGCTTTCCTACGAGGAGTGGCTACCAAAGACATTTTAGAAGCTGCTACTTGGAGCTCCGTGCATACATTTGCCAAGCATTATAATCTTCCTTTATACTCCAGATCCCGAGCAGGTTTTGCAACTGCTGTTTTGCAAGGGATCTTAACTACACCATCTTTATCTTAGTGCCTCCTCCGCCAGTTTGGCTATGGTATTCTACCCATATGTTAGGACTGCAGATGCATCCTTGAAGGACATAGTACAGTTTTGTACCTACCATAAATGTAGATGTCCGATAGGTATGCATCTGCAGTCAGGATTACCCACCCTCCTTCCCCTCTGTGGTATTCCTAGGGTGCTTACCCCTCTTTTAGCTAGCTGGGGGGAATTTATTATGGTGTATTTGTTTATATGTGTATATATATATATATATATTTTGCTTTCTTCTGTTTGGAATTATTTGCATTTTTCCAAATTTAGCCTTCCTAGAGGGCACCTGGCATCTGGGGCAAGAAACACTGAGGAAAATGGCGTCGGCTGATGCCCTTATACCCCAGCAGCTATGACGTCGGGTGAAGTGCGACATCAGCAGAGGCCAGACCCAGACTTTGGAATCCGGCCGACCGAAGGGCTGCCTGAGGCAGGACAACCCATATGTTAGGACAGCAGATGCATACCTATCGGACATCTACATTTATGGTAGGTACAAAACTGTACTTTCTGCATGTTCAAGATCCCAGTATTAGAATGTGAGAAAATGTTAATTTAACTGAACAAGCAGAATTAAAATGGATACTACGATTGGCAGCGCACAGGGGAAGGGGCTTAAATGAACGTGTTCCGTTAAAGCCTGTGCTTAAAGCTAGACCACTTAAATAATAATATTCGTGGTTCTAGCGTATATACATTTTAAATTATAGTATTAAGTATTTAAACATTCAATTTTGATTGTATTATTTATTATATGTTTTATGAAATGTTTTTTCTGAAATTTGCAAGTGTATGTATATTTTTAATTAGTTATTCAGTTAGAATGTGAAGTATATAAAATACATGGCTGAAGTATACGGATTACGTCTGAGGAAGCGGAAACTAAAGTCCGTGAAAGCGTTAACGTTTTATCCTTTTAAATAAATAGTTCTTAGTTTACTTTTGGTAATATTCAGGTATTTATTCATATGTATTTTTGCAGTGATTGTTCGACCGATTCTTAAGAGAGCTACTTTTCCAGTTGCTGTATCAACTTCAAGTGGATTATTTCTTTGACAACACTGTTTCTTCTCTGGATTTATTGGGCTGTTTATTTCGTATCCTTTTTGTCTTGAGACTGACTTTTACATATATATATATATATATATATATATATATATAGATATAGATATAGATATATATATATATATATATATATATATATATATATATATATATATATATATATCTATGTATATATATATATATATATATATATATATAATGTTTTTGCTCTCCATTTGGGGGGCACCTGACATCTGGGGCAAGAAAAACTGATTAAAATGGCGTCGGCTACATGTTTTATACCCCTGACGACCTGACCTCATGGAAGAGGAGACAGCAACCGACGCATGACCCAAGACTTTGTTTTTCAGGCCGACTGAGGGCAGCCTGCCAGCGGATTACCCAAATGTAATGACTGCAACAGTGAATACACTCTAATATGTACATTTATGTTAAGTGTACACAACTATACTTTCTCCGTATTCCGATATGGCTAAGTTAAGCCTTTTGACTACTGATCTTTCGGAAAAACACACGGATAAATATAGACAGACCGCATAGGTCCAAAACTGCTGACGACGCTTCCGTTAAGCTAGTCGCCAGTCCGCCGTTACTTGAAGAGCTTTTGCAGCCCTGATACCCACTTCTACAGATCCGAATCTACTGAGACCCATTCGGAGTCCAGTATGCCGCAAGATGCTTCATCTGTGGAACCTGCAAATGTCTCTCCCTTGGGTGGGTCCGGAGCTGCTTTGCAGGCACTGGCCTCTGAGGGTGTGTTCAGGCTGTCCGATGTTCGTATTAAACCGACCACTTAGTTTTTCACTAAAACTACCGAATTTCTCAGGCCCAGAGTTCGCACTACGCCTAGGAAACAGACGACCAAAGCTCATTCTCAAGCTCCCATGCCTCAGAAACAAATGCCTAGAATGGCTGAAGACCTTATTACTTTAATTAGGAGAAGCCAACCTTGCTCCTCTAAAAGACAAAGAAATGATTTTCCTTCTGATTCTACAGACCATGATTCCGATGACTCTGGACCCCTCTGCTTACCAGGACATACCCTTATCCACCTATGAGGATTCAGATGCAGAGGATTCTATTCCCTCTGCCTCCCCTCCAGAGGACTTTTCTTTTGGTAAAACCTTTCTTACCCTAAGAGAGCATTTCCATTGGGAATGCCAGGACTACCCTCAGTCAAAAAAGGGACTCGGGGAATTTTTAGATTTGCCTCAGTTCAGGCCTCTAGCTATACCCCCTGTCCTGGATATTGTAGATGATGTCTTCATGGAATCCAGGCTTACCCCGGATACTTTACTCCAGCTCCTAGAAAGCCTGACTGGTACTACAGAGTACCTGACTCTCACAAATTTCTCTTTAAAAATCCTACTGCGGATCCAGAAACATTTCCCAGGGACCTAAAGGTACTAAGGCTACTACAGCCAAAAACCCTACCCCTTCGGACAGGGATTTTAGGGCTTTAGACGGAGTAAGAAGGTGTACACCTCTGCAACTCTTGCCATCAGGGCTTTAAATTTCCAGTTTCATATGTTGAAGTACCAGCAGCATATTATGGAGCTAATTAAACAAAAAATGTTGTTGATTCCTGATTGTGCAGAAAATAGATGGTTAATGCAGTCTGCAAACCAAGTTGGTAAACAGAATTTGCAGTGTGGTTTTGATGCCTTAGAAGCATCTTGCAGGACTGCTGTCACTGGTTCTGTTCTGAGAAGGCATTCTTGGCTGAAAGAACAAATCTTGCCAGACCATGTCAAAGCAAAATTACTAGATGCTCCATTAAATCAAAAATGCTTGTCTGGTACAAAAGCAGAAGTAGTTCTTAAAAACATGGAGGAGGAAGCTAAATCTATGCAAACCGTTGATTTCTTAAAGGCACAGCCACCTAGAATTCAGTAGGCAATGGCCTTCGAAAAACTGGTCCTTTCCAGTCCCTCCCAGGCCTTCTCAATCCAAACCTAGGGGCAACAGACCACCAAGACTACAGTCTCAAGGTATGCACAGATCTAAACAGTGGAGTGCTCCCACCTCAAAAACAGGGAGTGGTAAGCCACCGTCTTAAGGAAAAAGTTCACAATGACATGTTCTTCGTGTTTCACTGTTGCAGTCATTACATTTGGGTAATCTGCTGGCAGGTTGCCTTCAGTCGGCCTGAATTCCAAAGTCTTGGGTCCTGTGTCTGTTGCTCTCTCCTTCAATGACGTCAGGTCATCGGGTATAAAACGGCTAGCCAACACCATTTTCTTTAGTCTTTCTTGCCGCGCGATGCCCAAAGCAGAAGCAGTTCGCAAGTGCCGGTTGGCAGACTCCTGAAATTTTCGAATTAGAGTTTCAGAACCGAAGTCTTCACTGTTGGGGAAACTCTTTCTTGCTCCATACTGATGTCAGCAAAAGTTAATAATTGCATTATTTGAGTGAAGCAAATACCTCATAAGGATTTCCTTTTGTACTGTATTCCTTGCCTAGGCCCTGATCATAATGTGGCAAGCTGTCTGTTTTGTGCTAGATTTAACCAATGCACTATTAAGCGTCGGTATATCTTTGCCTCAAAATATTTTGGAAACAGATTTAACTATCCTGAAATGTCATCGGATAACAATCAGACTACCGCAGTTCACAAAAAATGCAAAGAAAAGGACAGAGACAGAAACCGATGAAGCTTCCCCTAAGCCAGTCGCCGGTACTCAGTGAGGTGCTTTCGCAGCCCCTGATACCCGCTACTTTCGAGTCGCAGGCCTCTACCGAGACCCATATGGAGTCCGGCACACCTCTAGATTCTCAAAGTATTGTACTTGCGGATGTCTCTGGAGCCACTGAGCAGGCTTCTGAGGGTGTCTTCAGGCCTCAGCATTTCTATATAAAACCAACGCCAGCTTCAAAATCAAAGACAGAAGCATCTTCTAAAGCTAAAAAAAGATGCGTGAGCCATGTGCTCAGGCCTCTATGCCCAAAAAGCAGATTATCAAAATGGCTGAAGACCTAATTACCTTGATCAGGGGTTCCCAACCCTCTCCTGATAAGAGGCCTAGGCAAGACACTGATTATGAATCTTCAGATCAGGTTTCTATTTCTTCTGATTCCTCTTCTGATCAGGAATTTTCTATACCACCCTATGAGGATTCTGATGCAGAGGAATCTATCCCATTTGCATCTCCTCTTGAAAATTATTCCTATGGAGAAACTTTGCGTACTTTGAGGGAGCACTTTCACTGGGAGAGTCAAGATTTCTCAGAATCAAAAAAGAGGCTTGGGGATTTCCTTCTCCCTCAGCATAGGCCTTTAGCCATATCTCCTGTTTTTGTGGATGATGTGTTTTCGGAATCAAGCTCGACTCCAGACTCCTTACCTCCAGCTCCTAGCAAGCCTGACAAATATTACGGGGTTCCTGACTCTCACAAATTTTTATTTAAAAGCCCTGCTGCTAACCCTGAAACTATTTCACAGGGTCCAAAAGGTGTAAAGGCCTCAACAGCAAAAATCCTACCCCCTGTGATAGAGATTCCAGGGCACTGGATAGATTGGGAAAGAAGGTTTGTACATGCAACCTTGGCAATTAGGGCCTTTAAACTGCCAGTTTCATATGCTCAAGTATCAACAACATGTTATGGGATTACTGAAACAGAAAATGATGTTTATTTCTGAATGTGCAGAAAATAAAGAATTGCAGGAATTACTGCAAGCAGCAGAACAAGTTGGAAAGCATACTTTGCAATGTGGTTTTGATTCCTTAGAGGCCTCCTGCAGGGCCGCAATTACTGGATCTGTGATTAGAAGGCATGCCTGGCTAAAAGAGCAAAATTTGCCTGATCATGTTAAAGCTAAACTGCTGGATGCACCTTTACAGCATGATGCTCTGTTTGGTATTAAGGCAGAAGAGGTTTTAAAGAAAATGGAAGACAAAGCTAAGTCTATGCAAAATGTAAAAGACTTCTTACAAGTGCAGCCACCAAGACTCCGTAGACACTGGCCTACAAAAATTGGTCCTTTCCTGTGTCTGACAGAGCTCCACGGGGCAAATCCAGGCACCCTAAAGGTTCTAGATACCAGCCACAGGATTCTTACAGGTCAAAGCAATGGGGTGCCTCTTCCTCCAAATCTGGAGGAAAGGAAACACAACCCTACAGTAAACAGTCACAATGACATCCCTCTGCCATCACCAAGCCCTTATCTTTTGGCAGCACCCTTAGGGGTAAAATTAGCACTTTATGCTCAAAATTGGCAGTTAATAGCCCATGACAAGGGGTGTTAAAACATAGTATCTCAGGGATACAGATTCCACTTCCACACACTGCCAATTCCAAACGATTGGCCAGATCTGCCAAAAAAATCAATGGGCAGAGGCACAGAAACAGTCATGTCCCTCATGGATATGGGGGCTATTCAGCCAGTGCCAGAACAGGAAAAAGGACAAGGGTTTTACTCCAGACTGTTTTTGGTTCCCAGAAAAGACCAGGCCCGGCGCCCAGTACTGGATTTATCAATTTTGAACACATTCCTGGACATTCCAAAATTCAAAATGCTAACTTTGCAGCAGCTTCTGCCCATGCTGGGCTAGAACGCTTGGCTAGTGACTTTAGACTTAAGAGGCATACCTGCATATCCCAATAAGGTTATCATGCAGGAGATAACTCCGTTTCAAGGCTGGCTTTATGCATTACCAGTTATCTGCACTGCCCTTTGGCTTATCGACTGCGACCAGGGTCTTTACAAAGTGCCTGGCACCAGTAATTGCATTTTGCAGACAAAGAGGTGTACAAATCTACCCTTACTTGGACGACTGTCTTTCAAGCAGAGAACAAGGACATTCTTAATCATCTGGCATTTGTGAAAAGGTTTCTAACATGCCTAGGGTACACAATAAATGAAAAGAAATCACAACTGGTACCCTCATAAAAGATAAGATTCCTGGGTGCAAGCTTGAATACAACTGCCCGGATGGCTTTCCTCACGCCAGACAAAGGCAACTGACTATTTACTTCAAACAGATGGCAACAAAAACCCAGTTATCTGCAAGACAAATTCTGCAGGCTTTGGGGTTCCTGACATCCTGCATTCTACTGATTCCATATGCAAGACTGCATATGAGAAAACTACAGTGGTACCTAAAAGGTTTATGGAGTCAACATTGTCACAGTCTGGAAACCATGAATGTTCATCGTGTTTCACTGTTGCAGTCATTACACTTGGGTTATTCTGCTGGCAGGCTACCCACAGTCAGCCTGAATTCCAAGTGCCTGTCGGCCGACTCCTGAGATTTTCAAAGATGAATTTCAGATCCAAAGTCTTCATTAAAGCTAAGTACCCTGTTGGGGAAACTTTTTTCTTGCTCCAGACCGATGTCAGAAAAAGTTAACAATTGTATTTCTTGTGGGAAGCAAATACCTCATAAGGATTTTCATTCTTACTGTATTTCTTGCCTAGCCCCTGATCACAACGTTGCTAGCTGTCGGTTTTGCGCTAGATTTAACCCAAGCACCATTAAGCATCGGTACGATTTTGCCTTTCATTACTTTGGCCGAAGATTCAATTATATAATGCCGTCGTGACAGCCAACGATCGGAGTTTACAAAAAGCGCAAGGAAAAAGAAAAGGACAGGCATCCAAGGTCCAAAACCGACGACGAGGCTACCGCTAAGCCAGTCGCCGGTTCTCAGGCACTTTTGCAGCCCCTGACGCCTGCTGCCTCAGAGCCACAGGCCATTACCAACTCTCACATGGAGCCAACTAGGCCTCTGGATACTCAAGGTATTGGACACACGGAAACTATCCCCTCAGATGGGTCTGGAGCCGCTGAGCAGGCATCGGCTTCTGAGGGTTTTTTTTTCAGACCTACACAGTTATATGTTAAGCGAACCACAGCTTCAAAGACTAAAGCAGCTCTAAAGACAAAGAAACAAGTACACCATTCTCCTGGACAGGCTTCCATGCCTAAAAAACAGATGCTCAAAATGGCCGAAGACCTAATTACCTTGATTGGGTTCCCATCCCCCTCCTGATAAGAGGCCTAGGCAAGAGACAGAATATGAATCTTCAGATCAGGTTTCCATTTCCACTGACTCCTCCTCTGAGCAGGAATACTGTCTTCCTCCCTATGAGGATTCTGATGCTGAAGAATCTGTCCCTTCAGCCTCTCCTCCTGATTATTCTTTTGGGGAAACCCTGCATACCATGAGGGGAGCACTTCCACTGGGAGAGCCAAGACTATTCAGAATCAAAGAAAAGGCTTAGAGATTTCCTTTTACTACCTCAGCACAGGCCTCTTGCTATTCCCCCTGTGTTAGACATTGTGGATGATGTATTTTCAGAGTCCAGCCTTTCTCCTGACTTTACCCCCTTGCCCGTGTTAAACAAGACCGATACTACAGGTTCCGGATTCACATAAATTTCTTTATAAAAACCCTGCTGCTGACCCAGAAACCATTTCTCAGGGTCCCAAAGGGGTCAAGGCTTCCACTGCAAAAAATTCTATTCCCTCTGATAGGGATTCAAGGGCGCTAGACAGATGGGGGAAAAAGGTTTACACTTCTGCTACTTTGGCTGTGAGGGCATTAAACTGTCAATTTCATATGCTTAAATAACAATACTTAATGTCACTACTTAAACAGAAAATGTTGACTAATTTTGATTGTGCAGAAAATAAGGAAATGCAGGATTTATTGCATGCAACTGAACAAGTGGGAAAGCATACATTGCAATGTGGTTTTGATTCTCTGGAGGCCTCTTGCAGGGTCATTAGGAGGCATACTTGGTTAAAGGAACAGAATCTGCCTGATCATGTTAAAGCAAAATTATTAGATGCTCTATTACAGCATGATACTTTATTTGGTGTTAAAGCAGAGGACGTGTTGAAGAAAATGGAGGACAAAGTGAAATCTATGCAAACAGTAAAGGATTTCTTGCAGGTACAGCCACCCAAATTTAGCAGGAACTGGCCTACAAAGAATTGGTCCTTTCCAGTGTCAGGCCACAAAGAGGCAGGTACAGATGCCCCAGAGGCAGACCCCAGGGCTCATACAGGCCTAAACAGTCGGGCGCTTCTACCTCCAAAAGCGGAGAAGACAAATCACAGCCATACAGGAAATGGTCCCAATGACTTTCCTCTGCCAGCACCAAGCACTTATCTTCTGGCAGCCCCCCTTGGGGGGAAAACTAGCACTTTTTTCTCAGAATTGGCACAGGATCACCCAGGACAAATGGGTCTTGAATATAGTGTCCCAGGGCTACAGGTTCCACTTTCACACCATGCCAAGGGCAAAAGGTATGCCAGACCTGCCACACAATCAGTGGGCAGAGGCGTAAAAACAAGTTTCATCCCTCATGGACATGAGGGCCATTCAGCAAGTGCCACAGCAAGAGCAGGGACAAGGATTTAAGACTTTTCTTGGTACTCAGAAAGGACAAAGCCTGGAGACCAATACTGGACCTGTCTATTCTAAATTCTTTTCTGGACGTTCCAAAATTCAAAATGTTGACTCTGCAGCAGCTTCTGCCCATGCTGGGCAGTAAGGCTTGGCTTGTAACTTTGGACCTAAAAAAGGCATACCTGCATGTACCAATCAGACAGTCTTGCAGAAGATGCCTCAGATTCATAGCTGGCTCAATGCACTACCAATTCTCTGCACTGCCCTTTGGCGTATCTACTGCGCCCAGGGTCTTCACAAAATGCCTGGCACCAGTGACTGCATTTTGCAGACAAAGAGGAATTCAAATATATCCTTATTTGGATGACTGCCTTATTCAAGCAGAGACCAAGGACATTTTACTAAAACATCTGGCGTTTGTAAAAAGATTATTAATTTGCCTAGGGTACACAGTAAACAGAAAGAAATCAAAACTAGTACCCTCTCAAGAGATAATATTCCTGGATGCAAGCTTAAATACAACTGCCCAGATGGCTTATCTCACGCCAGACAAACAAAGGCAACTGACTTCTTACTTCAAAATGTTGGCAACAAAAACCCAGTTATCTGCAAGAAAAATTCTGCAGGCTTTGGGCTTCATGGCATCCTGCATTCTACTAATTCCATATGCCAGACTGCATATGAGGAAACTGTGGTGCTGCGGTAGCGTTGTCGCCTCACAGTAAGACGCTGTCCGGTTCGATTCTCAGCTAGAGCGTCTTCTGTGTGGAGACATGCGTGAATGGGCGTACCTTCGTTGAAGGTTGTGTGTCAGGCCTGGCAAGCCGGTACGTAAAAATCAACTGCCAATTATTAGCGGACCGGAGTTCCGCTTTGGCGACCCCTAACCGGGAAAAAGCCGAAAGACACAAACCATGGTATTTAAAAAGTGTTTGGATTCAACATTGCCACAGCCTGGAAGCATTAATTACCTTCCTTCCTTGCCTGCAACAGGATTTTCGATGGTGGGCACAGGTCTGTCACCACAACAAAGGACAGCCATTCAACCAACCCACAGCCAGACGGTCAATAACAGATGCATCAGATTATGCCTGGGGAGCCCACATGGCAGGAAAATGTATTCGGGGCACATGGCCCACAAGCCAAAAGCATCTTCATATCAATCAAAAAGAGATGCTAGCTGTTCAGAATGCCCTGACAGCTTTCAAGGATCTATTTCATCCAGGACAACTACTGATAAGGATGTCCAATACTACAGTCGTGTACATAAACAAGCAGGGAGGCACACATTCCTACCCCCTCTGCAGACAAGCCATGACTTTGTGGGACACAGCATTGACTTATCAAGTACACCTGCAAGCACAATTCCTGCCAGGAAAGATAAATACTCTGGCAGACGAACTAAGCAGAAACCTCACTGATCCCCACGAGTGGTAACTGGATCCACAAGTCTTCAACATGATAACAAAGGAATGGGGATGCCCAGACATAGATCTATTTGCCTCCCCCCACAACTGCCAACTACAGAGGTTTTGCACAAGAACTTATCAAAAGCAATCATGGAAAGTGGATGCTCTATCATTCAGCTGGGAAACCCTAACAGTTTATGCCTTTCCTCCTTTGCTTCTCCTCCCCAAGGTACTCCTAAAATTCAGACAAGAGAAGCCAAAAATTATTCTGATTGCCCCGGACTGGCCCCGCCAGCACTGGTACCCAATCCTAAAGAGCTTGTCTCAAGGCCCAGCCTGGGCATTACCTCTAATTCCTCACTTACTGACCCAACAAAACAATCGGATCCTGCACAGCCAACTCGGGACCCTAAATCTGGCAGCATGGCGGATAATGTAGCCATTCAGAACACACCTCTCTCTAAAGCAGTGATGGATGTTATTTTGGAGGCCAGGAGGCCCAGTACCGGAAAATCTTATGCAGAAAAATGGAAGAGATTCAGCGTTTGGATCCAGGCACAAGGAATTAACATGGTTGTACTAAATATTCCTCAGATTTTGCAATACCTAACTGAGATTCTGGACAAAGGCCTGTCCTTTTCATCAATTAAAACCCATGCCTCTGCCATTTCAGCTCATTACAATACGGAACCACCTCTTTGCTAAGGCAGTACCGCAGAGGGCCAAACATTTAAGACCCCCCAAGGAGAGCACCAATACCTGCATGGGACCTCAACTATGTCCTGGGAAAACTCACACTGCCGCCATTTGAGCCAGCCAATACAGCTGAGATAAAGTTTTTATCATGGAAAACAGCTCTGCTCCTAGCAATAACCTCTGCAAGACGAGTCTGAGTTACAGGCACTCATGGCTGTGGAACCTTTTATTTTCCATCCAGACAGAGTTTCTCTGAGGAAGAACCCGACATTTATGCCTAAGGTGTAGTGTCCAGTGTGGCCCTTAACCAAACCGTTCATTTGCCTACCTTTTATCCAAACCCACAGAATAAGGGTGAGAGACTCCTACAGTCTTTGGACATACACAGGCAGCTACGCTTCTACTTGGACAGAACTAAAGCTTTCAGAAAGACTGAGCAGCTCCTAGTGGCATATGCTGCAGGATCACAAGGAAAAGCTATCTCTAAGCAGACTATTTCAAAATGGATAGGTCACTGCATTCGTTTCTGCTATGCACAGCATGGCAAATCAGTGCCTAAGGGCATTAGGCCACATTCAACTAGTGCAGCAGCCACTTCAGCAACCTTCCTCAGAGGAGTACCAACCAAAGACATTTTAGAGGCTGCAACTTGAGTTCACTGCACACATTTACCAAGCACTACCACTTACCTCTCTACTCTAAATTCAGAGCAGGCTTTGCCACTGCAGTTCTGCAGGGCCTCCTAGCCACTTCTAATTCTGTTTAGGCCCAGCCACCCAACCTCAGCTTTGGGATTCAGCCCAAGTGTAATGACTGCCACAGTGAAACACGATGAACATAGTACAGTTGTATACCTACCATAAATGCAGATGTTCGAGTGTATTCACTGTTGCAGTCTAGGTTACCCACCCACCATCCCCCTTTCTTTGCTGGGACTTATCTGTACTTCTCTATTCCATACAGCCTATGTGGTGTATTTGCTTATAGATGAAGATAATGTTATTTTTTAGTGCATGCTTTTTTATTGGCATAATTTTTAACCTATCCTTTTTGGGGGCACCTGACATCTGGGGCAAGAAAAACTGAAGAAAATGGTGTCTGCTGCATCATTTATACCCCTGGCGCTCTGACGTCAGGGTAGAGGCGACAGCAACCGACGCTGGACCAAGACTTTGGAATTCAGGCCGACTGCAGGTAGCCTGCCAGCAGGATAACCCAAGTGTAATGACTGCAACAGTGAATACACTGGAACATCTACATTTGTGGTAGGTACACAAAGTACAGTTTTGTACCTACCATAAATGTAGATGTTCGAGTGGTTATACTGCTGCAGTCATCACACTTGGGTTATCCTGTCGTCAGGCGGTCCCGCAGTCGGCCGAATCCCAAAGTCTTGGTCCGGCGTCGGTTGTCATCGCCTCTTCCCTGACGTCAGTGCGACAGGGGTATAAAAGAGACAGCCAACGCCATTTTCTTCAGTTTTTCTTGCGCCAGATGTCAGGTGCCCCTAAGTAGGAAGGCAATACAATAGCTATGCAACAATACCTTAGTAGATAAGCAATAGAACTAGCTGTTAGCAAATACACCATATAGACATGCATCCAAAAGATTGAAGTACATGGAGTTGTAACTAACACCCTGGTATGTAGAGGGATGGAGGAGGTAACTGACTGCAGCAGTATAACCACTCGAACATCTACATTTATGGTAGGTACAAAACTGTACTATGTTCATCGTGCTATACTGCTGCAGTCATCACACTTGGGAAGAATCCCAAAGCTATGGAAGAGTGGCTGGTACTAAACTGGGTTAGGTGATGCTAGGATGCCCTGCAGAACTGCAGTGGCAAAACCAGCCCTGGTTTTGAGTATAATGGAAGGTTGTAGTGCTTGGTAAAGGTGTGCACTGAACTCCAAGTAGCTGCCTCCAGAATGTCTTTGGTTGGAACCCCTCTGAGAAAGGCTGCTGAGGTTGCAGTAGCCCTGGTAGAATGGGATCTAATATTGACAGGCACTGCCTTCCCATGGTGTGAGTAGCAAAAGCGGATACAATGTGCTATCCATTTGGAGATGGTCTGTTTTGAAATGGCCTTTCCTTGTGAACCTGCAGCATATGATACAAAGAGTTGGTCAGTTTTTCTGAAGATCTTTGTCTTATCTAAATAGTAACATATCTGTCTGTGAATGTCCAAAGAGTGAAGGAGCCTTTCTCCTTTATTCTGTGGGTTAGGATAAAAGGTGGGTAAATGAATGGTCTGATTCAAGGCCACACTGGATACTACCTTGGGCATGAAGGTAGGGTTAGTTCGTAAAGAGACTCTGTCCTGATGGAAAATGATGAATGGTTCCACTGCCATAAGTGCTTGTAGTTCTGAGACCCTGCGTGCTGAGGTAATAGCCAGTAACGAGGCTGTTTTCCAAGACCAGTATTGTAGTTCTGGTGAGAATGCTGGTTCGAAAGGAGGTAGTGTTAACTTTTCTAAAACGAAGTTCAGGTCCCAAGTTGGTGTTGGTGGTTTTCTGGGGGGTCTTATATTCTTAGCCCCTCTGAGAAACTGTCTAAGTAAGGGATGTGAGAAAATTGGGGGATCCGTGTTATATTGAGCTGAAATGGCTGAAGCTTGGATCTTAATGGAGGAGAAGGAAAGGCCTTTGTGTAACATCTCAGTTAGGTATTGCAGTATGTGAGGAATGTTTGGAATCCAAGGATTTTGGCCTTTAGCCTGGTGCCATGCACAAAATCTTTTCCATTTGTCTGAGTAAGTCTTCCTGGTGCTGGGCCTCCTGGCCTCCATAATTACATTCAGGACGTCCTTTGAGGGAAGTGTTGATTGGTAATTTAAGGAATTCTCCATGCAGCTAAATTTAAAGTTCTGAGCTGGCTGTGACGGGTTTGATAGTTTTTCTGAGTCAACAGTAGTGGGAATTGAGGCAAGATCCATGGAGGGCTGTGAGTCAAGTTCCTTAGCAGTGGGTACCAGTGCTGGTGTGGTCAGTCCGGAGCAATGAGGATCATTTGTGGTCTGTCTGATCTGACCTTCAGTAATACCTTGGTCAATAGAGGTAGTGGAGGGAAGGCATAGACTGTCAGTGTTGTCCAACTGAATGATAGAGCGTCCACTTTCCAGGCTAGGGAGTGATAAGTCCTTGTGCAGAATATTTGTAATTGGCAATTGTTGGGGGATGCAAATAGATCTATGTCTGGACATCCCCATCTTTGAGTTATCATTGAAAATACTTGTGGGTGTAGTCTCCACTCGTGGGGGCTGCCATGTTTCTGCTTAATTCGTCTGCCAATATGTTTTCCTTTCCTGGCAGGAATTGTGCTTGTAGTTGTACTTGGTAGGTCAAAGCTGTGTTCCATAAGGTCATAGCCTGTCTGCATAAAGGGTAGGAGTGTGGTCCTCCCTGTTTGTTTATGTACCACATAACTGTGGTGTTGTCTGTCCTTATTAGAAGTTGTCCTGGATGCAAGAGATCCTTGCTAGCTGTGCAAAATGCCCTGACAGCCTTCATCTCCTTTTGGTTGATGTGAAGATGCATTTGTTTTGCAGACCATTTGCCCTGTATGCACTATCCTGCCATGTGCGCTCCCCAGGTGTAGTCTGAAGAATCTGTTGTCATGGTTTGGTTTGCTGGAGGTAAGATGAAAGGAAGACCCTTGTTTGACATGCTTGAGCCCACTGTAGGAACTCCTTTTGAAGGCAGGGAATGATAGGTATATTTGTTTCGAGGCTGTTCTGTGTTGAGACCATACACTTTTCCGGTACCATTGTAATTTTCTCATATGCAGCATTGCATATGGGATTAGTTGAATGCATGATGCCATGAACCCCAATGCCTGCAGGATTTTCCTTGCAGTGAGCTGGGTAAAAGTTGCTATCTTTTTTGAAGTATTGAGTCAGTTGCTTTTGTTTGTCTGGCGTGAGGTAAGCCATCTGGGCCGTTGTATTTAAGCTGGCACCCAGGAATATTATTTGTTGCGAGGGTATTAGTTTTGACTTCTTTTTGTTTACTGTGTACCCTAGGCAACTGAGCAGCTGTGTTAAAAAGCCAGATGCTGTAATAGAATGTCCTTGCTGTCCGCTTGGATCAGGCAGTCGTCCAGATATGGGTAAATTTGTATTCCTCGTCTGCAATATGCAATTACTGATGCCAGGCATTTCGTAAATACTCTGGGCGCAGTAGATGAGCCAAAGGGCAGTGCAGAGAATTGATAATGTGTTGTACCTGCCAAAAATCTGAGGTATCTTCTGCAATCTTGTCTGATAGGGACATGCAGGTATGCCTCTTTGAGGTCCAGCGTTACCAGCCAAGACTCCTTGCCCAGCATGGGAAGGAGCTGCTGTAGAGTGAGCATTTTGAATTTGGGTATCTCCAGGTATGTGTTCAGAATTGAGAGGTCTAAGATGGGCCTCCAGGCTTTGTCCTTTCTTGGGACTAGAAACAGTCTTGAGTAAAAACCTTGACCTTGCTCTTTTGTAGGTACCTTTTGGATTGCTTTCATATCCATGAGAGCTGAAATTTGCGTTTGAGCCTCTGTCCATTGGTTTGGGGGCAGATTTGGCATGCCTCTCATCCGAGGTGAAGTGTGGAAATGAAATCTGTAGCCTCGGGTAATAATGCCCAGAATCCATTTGTCCTTTGTTATGATGTGCCAATTTTGTGGAAATAGAGCCAGTTTCCCTCCCAAAGGTGCTGCCAGGGCAAATTTGCTTGGCAGGTGAAGAGGGAAGTCATTGTGTTTCCTGAAAGGTTGAGATCTTTCGTCTCTACCTCTTTGAGTTGCTGTATGCCATTGTCTAGGCCTGAAAGAACCTTGTGGCTGGCCTCTGCCCCTTGGGTGCCTGTACCTACCTCTTTGGGGTCTGTCTGATGCAGGAAAGGACCAGTTTTTTGATGGCCAGTTTCTGCTGAAACGAGGAGGTTGTACCTGTAAAAAATCTTTAACTGTTTGCATAGAGTTTGCCTTTTCTTCCATTTTCTTCAAAACTTCCTCTGCTTTGACACCAAATAACACATCTTTCTGCAATGGGGCATCCAATAACTTTGCTTTGACATGTTCTGGTAAGGCTTGTTCTTTAAGCCAAGCATGCCTACATATGACAGACCTGCGACAGCTGCTCTACATGAGGCTTCCAATGAATCAAAACCACACTGTAAGGTATGTTTTCCCACTTGTTCATCCTGTATCTCTTTCAAATCTAGTTGATCTGTCTGAGGGATCAGCTTCTGCTTTAACTGTGTAATCAAATACTGTTGGTATTTTAGCATGTGGAATTGGCAGTTTAATGCCCTCATGGCTAAAGTGGCAGAAGTATACACTTGCTTTCCCCATCTTTCTAATGCTCTGGAATCTCTTTCAGAAGGGAGTGGATTCTTAGCAGTAGAGGCCTTGACCCCTTTGGGACCCTGGGAAATGGTCTTGGGGTCTGCATTAGGGCTTTTGTATAGAAACTTATGAGTATCAGGAACTCGGTAGTATCTGTCTGGTTTAGCTGGAGGTAAGGAATTTGGGTTTAAACTGGATTCAGAGAAAACATCATCCAAAATGTCTAAAACTGGAGGAATTGCCAGGGGTCTATGCTGTGGAAGAAGAAGAAACTCAGTCTTTTCTTGGAGTCAGAGTAATCTTGGCCTTCCCAGTGGAAGTGTTCCCTCATGGTGTGTAAGGTTTGCCCAAAAGAGTAGTCTTCAGGGGGTGGAGACAGAGGGAATGGACTCTTCAGCATCTGAGTTTTCATAAGGAGGGAAGGGGTAATCCTGGTCGTCGGAGTTGCCTGAGGAAATGGATGCTTGGTCAGAGGAAGGATAATCTTCCTCCAGTCTAGGCCTTTTGTCAGGTGGGGGTTGGGATCCCCGGATAAGGGTTTATTAAATCCTTGGCCATCTTAAGCATCTGTTTTTTAGGCATAGGGGCCTGTGGGGGGGTGTGTGGCCCCGGTTTTCTAACTTTCAAGTTTGAGCTTAGCATAAGGCTTAGCAGAGGCAGTTGTCTGTTTGAAAACACCCTCTGAGACCGAAGGTCTATTCAAAGTTTCCGGATCCCCGTCGGGGCTGGCATCCGAGGAGTGAGGTGGAACCGGATCCTGAGGCCCAACGGTTTCGGTTTGGGATGCCGTCAGAAATTCTGAATCGGCGGTAGTCAGGGGCTGCGAAGGCGCCTCGCTGAAAACCAGAGAACCGGCGTCAGGCCTTGCTGAGGCCTCTGTATCTGGTCTTGGCCTTGGCTGCCGGTCCTTATCTTTGCGTTTTTTAATCATTGCTGATGTCTGTTGCTCCGACGGCATGCTATAATTAAATTTTCTGCCAAAATAATGCTGGGTGAATTCTGCCCGACGCTTTATTGTACGTTGTTTGAACCTAGCACAGAACCGACAACCAGAGACGTCGTGGTCTGGGCCTAGGCAAGGAATACAATAAGAATGAAAATCCTTATGAGGTATTTGTTTCCCACAAGAAATACAATTATTAACTTTGTCTGACATCGGTCTGAGGCAAGAAAAGTTTCCCCAATGGGGTACTTAGCTTTAGAGAAGACTTCAGGCTGAAACTCAATTCAAAAATTTCGGGAGCTGGCCGACCGGCACTTGCGAACTGCTTCTGCTTCAAACACCGCGCGGCAAGAAAGACTGAAGAAAATGGCGTCGGCTGTCTCTCTTATACCCCTTTCGCACTGACGTCAGGGAAGAGGCGACGACAACCGATGCCGGACCAAGACTTTGGGATTTGGCCGACTGCGGGGACCGCCTGACGACAGGATAACCCAAGTGTGACTGCAGCAGTATGTATAGAGTGATGAACATCTGTACTTTCCTCTCATTCCCTGCCTACAACAGGAGTTTCTTTGGTGGGCAGAGGTATGTCAGCAAACCATGGGACAGTCCTTCACTCTACCCCCTACCAGCCAAGCCTTAACTACAGATGCATCAGACTATGCATGGGGGGGACCACATGGCGGGAAGATGCATTCAGGGCATATGGACCCCAAAACAAATGCATCTGCATATCAACCAAAAAGAGATGTAAGCAATTCAAAATGCCCTGATGGCCTTCAAGGACTTAATATCCAGGACAACTACTGATAAAGATGGACAACACCACGGTTATGTGGTACATAAATAAGCAGGGGGGTACACACCCGTACCCCCTTTGCAGACTAGCCATGGCATTGTGGGACACCGCCTTGACTTAACAAGTTCATCTTCAAGCTCAATTCCTGCCAGGAAAGCAAAATACTCTGGCAGACGACTTGAGCAGAAACCTTATGGACCCTCACGAGTGGAAATTGGATCCACAAGTCTTCAGCATGATAAAGAAATGGGGAACCCGGACATAGACCTTTTTGCCTCTCCTCGGAATTATCAACTGGACAAATTCTGCACAAGGACTTATCATAGGGCATCCACTTTCTATGCTTGTCTATCAGTTTACACCTTTTCTCCTCTGTCTCTTCTTCCCAAGGTCCTACTAAAGGTCAGACAAGAAAAAACAAAAATGATACTAATTGCCCCGGACTGGCCCTGCCAACACTGGTACCCAATCCTAAGGAATATGTCTCAGTTCCCAGCTTGGAACTTGCCTCAAATACCTCACTTACTGTTTCAGCAAAACAATCAGATCCTGCACAATGAGCTCCAAACACTGAACCTGGCAGCATGGCTGATCATGTAGTTATTCAAACAACACCTCTCAGTAAATCTGTGATTGATGTCATTTTGGAAGCCAGGAGGCCTAGTACTAGAAAATCCTATGCTGATAAATGGAAGTGATTCTGTGCTTGGAACCAAGCACAAGAAACTGACACAGCAGAGCCAAATATTCCTCAGATTTTACAATACTTGACTGAGATGCTTGACAAAGGCCCATCTGTTTCATCAATAAAAATCCAGGCATCTGCCATCTTGACCCATTACTACACAGAGCCACCAATCTTTTTTCACCCTTTGCTAAAACAGTATCTTAGAGGGGACAAAAATTTAAGGCCTCCCAGAAGATCACCAATTCCTGCATGGGACCTCAATTTTGTGTTGGAAAAGCTCACCCTGCCTCCATTTGAACCAGCTGCTACTGCAGGTATAACGTTTTTATCATGGAAAACAGCTTTGCTCCTAGCAATTACTTTAGCAAGAAGGGTTTCAGAGCTACAGGCCCTCGTGGCTGTGGAGCCTTTTATCATATTTTACCCAGACAGGGTGTCCCTCAGGACCAATTCTTCCTTTATGCCTAAGGTGGTTTCCAGGGTGGCTCTTAACCAAACTATTCATCTGCCAACTTTTTATCCAAATCCGCAGAACATGGGGGAGCGGATTCTGCATTCCTTGGACGTACACAGACAGCTAAAATTTTACTTGAGCAGGACTAAAGCTATAAGAAAAACTGAGCAGCTTCTGGTGGCATCTGCTGCAGGATCAGAGGGAAAGGCTATTTCAAAGCAAACTATTTCAAAGTGGATAAGCCATTGCATTCGTTTCTGCTATTTACATCATGATAAACCGGTGCCCAAGGGTATTGGGTCTCATTCCACCAGGGCTGCAGCTACATCAGCAGCTTTTCTCAGAGGAGTACCAACCAAAGACATTTTAGAAGCTGCTACTTGGAGTTCTGTTCATTCATACTTTTACAAAGCATTATCATTTGCCTCTCTCGTCTCTAAGTCCAGGGCGGGCTTTGCCACTGCAATTCTGCATGGCCTTATAGCAGCACCTAATGCTGTTTAGCTCCAGCCTCCCATCCATAGCTTTGGGATGCTACCCAAATGTAATGACTGCAACAGTGAAACACGAAGAACATAGTACAGTTGTGTACACTTACTATAAATGTAGATGTTAGAGTGTATTCACTGTTGCAGTCCAGGTTACCCGCCCGTCATCCCCCTTTTTATTCTGGAGTCTCTCTTTCCTTCACTGTATTCTACAGCCTTTGTGGTGTATTTGCTTTTAGAAGAAGGTCAAGTTTATGTTGATGCATGTATATATAGTTTATATATATTTTTGCTCCCCATTTGGGGGCACCTGACATCTGGGGCAAGAAGAACTAAAGAAATGGTCATAACTGCCTGTTATATATACCCCTGACATCATGGAAGAAGAGACAGCAACCGACGCAGGACCCAAGACTTTGGAATTCAGGCCGACAGAGGGCAACCTGCCAGCAGATTACCCAAATGTAATGACTGCAACAGTGAGTACACTCTAACATCTACATTTATGCTAAGTGTACACAACTGTACTTTCTCCTGCATCCTTCCCAGCCACGCCCAACTACTTGCACCACTAGGAGGAAAACTCACCCTGCATGCAAAAAACTGGGGATACATTACCCAGGACCTTCGGGTCATAAACATTGTATCCCAGGGATACAGATTCTACTTCCATTCACTGCCAACCCTAAGCAGATTGCCAGACCCAAGTCCCAAACCAGTGGGCAGAGCCCCAAAGCAAGTACTTTCTCTTGTCAGTATCAGGGCTATTCAACCTGTTCCAACAGAACAAAGGAGGCAGGGTTTCTACTGCAGACGGTCTCTGGTGCCCAGAAAAGAAAACTCTGTGCGCCCTATCCTGGATATGTCAATTCTCAACACCTTCCTGGTTGTACCAAAGTTCAAAATGCTTACACTCCAACAGCTGCTGCCTATGCTAGCCAAGGACTCCTGGCTGGTCACCCTAGACTTAAAAGAAGCTTATCTACTGCGCCCAGGGTATTCACAAAGTTCCTGGCTCCAGCCATTGCATACTGCAGGCAGAGAAACCTTCAAATTTACCCATACTTGGACGATTGCCTGATTCAGGCAGACAGTCAGGAATTGCTACTTCAGCGCCTGACATTTGTAGAGAGACTCCTAACTTCTCTGGGGTATACCATCAACGAAAATAAATCACATCTGGTACCCAGCCAAGAAATTGTATTCCTGGCAGCAGGCTTGAACACAATTTCCCAGATAGCATGCCTCACTCCAGAAAAGCAGGTTTATTTGACAAATTACTTCAAACTACTGGCCACACAAACCCAGCTGTCTGCAAGAAAAATACTGCAAGCTCTCGGGATCATGGTCTCATGCATTCTCCTAATTCCATATGCAAGACTGCATATGAGGAAACTTCAGTGGTACTTAAAAAGTCTGTGGTGTCAACATTCTCAGGACCTGGCAACAGTGATTCCGATTATTCCTTGCCTAAGGACTGAGTTCCTTTGGTGGGCAGAGGCCTGCAACCACAACAAGGGACTCACTTTCACTCAACCCCCTGCCACCCAAACCCTGACAACAGACTCCTCAGACTATGCATGGGAGGCTCACATGGCAGGACAATGCATTCAAGGCAAGTGGAGTCCAGGACAAATGCACCTGCATATCAATCAAAAAGAATTGTTAGCTGTACAGAATGCACTGACAGCCTTCAAATACCCTATCCTATAAGGACAACTCTTGATAAAGACAGACTACACCACAGTCATGTGGTACATAAACAAGCAGGGGGGGAACTCATTCCTACCCACTCTGCAGGTTAGCCATGGCTCTGTGGAACACAGCCTTGAGCAACCAAGTGCACCTGCAAGCTCATTTCCTGCCAGACAAACAAAATTCACTGGCAGATGACTTGAGCAGAAATCTAATAGACTAGCATGAGTGGAAAATGAAACCAAATTCATTCAAGATTCTAATCCACAGGTGGGGACACCAGAGGTGCACCTCTTTGCTTCCCCCCAGAACCATCAATTGAGCAAATTTTGCACCAGAACTACCCACAGCCAAGCATGGAAAGTGGATGCCCTATCCTTTACATGGGAAAACCTCTCAATCTATGCCTTTCCCCCTCTGCCCCTCATCTCGAACGTGCTACTCAAGATCAAACAGGACAGGCCAAGGACAATCCTTATTGCACCAGACTGGCCACGCCAGCACTGGTTACCCACTTTTATGCAGTCTGACAACAGTGCCACCCTGGCACGTGCATCAGATCCCTTCTTTGCTGTCCCAGCAGGAGGGCCAGATTTTGTATCCTCAGCTGCAAACCTTGAACATAGCAGCCTGGCTTATTCCATGAATACTTTACCAGCAACCCTTAGCAAACCAGGTGCTGGATGTCATCCTTGAGGCCAGGAGGCCTAGTTCTAGGAAATCCTATTCAGAAAAGTGGAAAAGATACTGTTCTTGGAGCCAGTCTCAGGGAAAGGACACAGCCATGCCTACCTTACCTCAAATCCTACATTATCTAGCAGAGCTGCTCTACAAAGGCCTGTCCTTCTCATCCATTAAGATTCATGCCTCTGCCATCTCAGCTCATTACACTACTGAGCCACCCCTCTTCTCTTACCCTCTGGTCAAACAGTTCCTGAGAGAAACTAGCAATTTAAGACCTCCCGAGGAGAGATCCCACTCCTGCCTGGGACCTTAACTTTGTACTAGAGAAGCTCACACTTCCCCCTTTTGAGCCTGCTGCTACAGCAGAGTTAAAATTCCTCTCTTGGAAAACAGCCTTACTTCTAGCCATCACTTCAGCAAGAAGTGTGTCTGAGATACAGGCCCTTATGGCTGTGGAACCCTTCATTATCTTCATGTGGACTGGGTTTCCCTTCAGACTGACCCATCATTTATACCCAAGGTGGTATCCAGTGTGGCTTTAAACCAATCCATCCGTTTACCAGCCTTTCTTCCTAACCCTCAGAATAAAGGAGAAAGGATCCTGCACTCCTTGGATGTGCACAGAGAGCTTAGGCTCTACCTTGACATGACTAAACCTTTCAGAAAATCTGACCATCTGCTAGTCATCTTTGATACAGGGGCAGAGAGGGCAAGACCATTTCAAAGCAAACAATCTCCAAATGGATAGCACACTGCATCCATTTCTGCTACAAGCACCGTGGAAAACCTATGCCACAGGGGATCAGAACCCATTCCAGTAGGGCTACTTCAACCTTTACAGCATTTCTCAGGGGAGTCCCTACCAGGGACATCCTGGAAGCTGCTACCTGGAGTTCAGTACATACCTTCACCAAGCATTACCACTTGCCTATCTTCTCTAAATACAGAACTGGATTTGCTACAGCAATCTTACAAGGCCTGCTAGACAGCACTAATACTGCTCGACTGCCTCCACCCTTCCTCAGCTTTGGGAATCAACCCAAGTGTATGACTGCAACAGTGAAACACAAAAAACATAGTACAGTTGTGTACACTTACCATAAATGTAGATGTTCGAGTGTATTCACTGTTGCAGTCCTGGTTACCCTCCCTCCAGCCCCCTGACTTTTCTATACTTTCTATCTATCCTTTTTTTTCTGGCCATATCTTATGGCAGTGGTGTTTACATTTTACTGGAGGTGTTCCAGACATCTGGGGCAAGAAAAACTGATGTAATGGTGTCTGCTGCATGTTTTTATACCCCTGACGACCTGACGTCATGGAAGAGGCGACCGCATCCAACCCAGAAATCTCAAGACTCTGGTATTCAGGCCGACTGAGGGCTACCTGCAGGCAGATAACCCAAGTGTGATGACTGCAACAGTGAATACACTCTAACATCTACATTTATAGTAAGTGTACACAACTGTACTATTTAAAAGATGCTTATCACATTCCTCTCAAGACTTCATATGTTTAAGGATCACATTATCCATTCTCTGCCTTATGTAACTTTTGGGCTGTCCACTGCCCCAAGAGTGTTCGCAAAGTGTCTAGCTCTAGTTATAGCACATTGCAGGATGCATGGTGTCCATTTTTTTACCACAATTGAGATGCCTCATCTCTGCAGACTTTATTCATAATGCCAGAAATCTCTCGTTGGTGAGAGAGGCTGGGATTCCTTATGAACCTTGGTACAAAGAGTTTGTCTTCTACAGGAAAAAGCACAGATCTATATTTAGATCTATTCCAGTTTTTTCCCAGATCCCTCTGTTGCACATACAGGAACTGTGGACTGGGAGCTGCAAAGTTTTCTGTGGCTATTGAGGTCCCCTTAGTGGGCAAGGGAGGGAATATCTCAGGATTCAGTGTCCCATGACATCTGATTCTCCTGATACCTTTGATGAGAATCCACATGATAGATACAATAGTATCTGAATTCTCTTTCATATCTCTGAAATGCTTGGGGCAAGAAATCTAGGCAAAGCCATAAATGGGGGAACACATGCCCCAAAAAGACATTTTTAAATAATGCTCTTTTACACTTAAAGTTGATAGAATAACAGATGTTCTTAGTGTATCACTGTTGCAGTCATTACATTTGGGTTATCTCCTTGCAGTAGCCCGCAGTCGGTTAAAGTCTTGGGTCCTGCGTCAGATGCTGTCCCTTCTTCCATGACATCAGGTCATCAGGAGTATAAAGCATGCAGCTGACGTCATTACTTCAGTCTTTTTTGCCACGCAGTGCCTGAAGCAGTTCGCAAGTGCTGGTCGGCAGACTCCTGAAATTGACGTTTTCGAGTTACAGAACCGAAGTCTTCAACTAAAGCTATGTACCCCGTTGGGGAAACTTTTTCTTGCTCCTTACCGATGTCAGTAAAAGTTAATAATTACATTACTTGTGGGAAAAAAATATCTCACAAAGATTTTCATTCGTACTGTATTCTTTGCCTGGGCCCTGACCACAGTGTACCTTGCTGTCTGTTTTGCGCTTTAGTCAGCGCACTATCCATCGTCTGTATATTTTAGCCTCTAAATATTTTGGTTCTCTGCTTAATTATCCAGAAATGTCGTCTGTTAGCCATCTGACTACTGGGATTCCAAAAAAATACAAAGATAAAGACAGAGACAGGTGGCCTAGGTCCAAAGCTGCCAACGACGCTTCTAAGCCAGTTCGCCAGTACTCATTGAGGTGATTGATGCCCGCTACTTCTGATTCGCAGGCCTCTACTGAAACCCATTCGGAGTCCAGTATGCCGTGAGATGCTTCAGCTGTGGAACCTGCGGATGTCTCTACCTTGGATGGGTCCAGAGCCGCTGTGCAGGTACCGACGTCCGAGGTTGTATTCAGGCCTATGGACTTTCATATTAAACAGACGCCTCCTTCTTCATTTAGGCCTAAATCTCGAACCATGCCTAAGAAACCAACGCCCAGGCCACATGCTCAGGCCTCTATGCCTAAAAAAACAAATAAGAATGGCGGAAGATCTTATAACTTTAATCGGGGGATGCCAACCTCCCCCTTCTAAGAGACCTAGGGCTGAAGTTGTTTATGAATTTTCTGACCAGGATCCAGATTCTTCTGATGATCTGGATTTGCCATTATCTACGTATGAAAATTCTGATGCAGAGGACTCTATTCCCTCTGCTTCCCCTCCAGAGGATTTTTCTTTTGGTGAAACCGTACATAGTCTAAGGGAGCATTTCCACTGGGAAAGCCAGGATTTTTCTGATTCAAAAAAAGAGGCTTAGGGACTTACTCCTGCCTCAGCATAGGCTTATAGCTATACCTCCTGTATGAGACATTGTTGATGATGCCTTTTTGGAATCTAGTTTGGCCCCTGATTCTTTGCCGCCTGCTCCCAGAAAACCTGACTGATATTACAGGGTTCCTGATTCACACAAATTTCTTTTTAAAATTCCTATTTCAGATCCAGAGACTATTTCACAGGGACCCAGGGGCATGAAGGCTTCTACTGCTAAAAATCCTACCCCTTCTCATAGAGACTCCATCGAGAATGGATAGATGGGGTAAGAAGGTTTACACTTCTGCAACTTTGGCCATTAGGGCTTTAAACTGCCAGTTTCATATGTTAAAGTATCAACAACATGTTATTGGGTTGCTTAAACAGAAAATGATGTTGATTCCTGACTGTGCTGAAAATAAAGAATTACAGGATTTAATGCATTCTGCTGAACAGGTTGGTAAACATACTTTGCAATGTGGATTTAATTCATTAGAGGCCTCTTGCAGGGCTGCTGTTACTGGGTCTGTGCTCAGAAGGCATGCTTGGCTTAAGGCGCAATCTTTGCCTGATCATGTTAAAGCTAAACTGTTGGATGCTCCTTTAAATCAGGACTGCCTGTTTGGCAACAAAGCTGAGGAAGTTGTTAAAAAGATGGAAGACAAGGCTAAATCTATGCAAACTGTTAAAGATTTCTTACAAGTTCAGCCTCCTAGATTTAGTAGGCATTGGCCCTCTAAGAATTTGTCCTTCCCAGCCCCTTCCAGGTCTTCTCATGCCAAACCCAGACACAGCAGAAACCCCAGATATCAGTCCCAGGGGACACACAAGACTAAGCAGTGGGGGATTTCCGCATCCAAATCTGGGAGTAGTAAGACTCCCCTCTAAGGAAAACTGTCTCCATGACTTGCTTTTAAAACTCTCAAGCTCTTCCCAACTGAATGCTCCTTTAGGTGGAAAGATTGGTTTGCAGGGCAAAAACTGAGAACTCATTACCCAGGACAAATTGGTTTTAAATATGGTGAACCAAGGATACAGATTTCACTTCTGCACATTACCAACACCAAGCGGATGGCCAGATCTACCCCCAAATCAGTGGGCAGAGGCCCAAAGTCAAGTTCACTCTCTCTTAAGCATGGGGGGCTATTCCGTTGGCAGCAGAAGAGGAAAAGGGACAAGGTTTCTATTCAAGACTTTTCCTGGTACCCAGAAAAGGCAATACATGGCATCCTATCCTGGACCTTTCTACTCTTAAAATCCTTTCTGGTGATTCCAAAAGTCAAAATGCTGACTCTTCACCAGCTACTTCCTACTTCCTATTCTAGGCAAAGATGCATGGTTGGCAACACTAGACTTAAAAGAAGGTTACCTGCACATCCCTATCAGGAAGTTTTGCAGAAGATACTTATGCTTCAAAGCAGGCTACATGCACTGTAAGTTCTCTGCACTGCCCTTTGGCTTATCTATTGCGCCCAGGGTATTCACAAAGTGCCTAGCTCCAGTCATTGCATGTTGCAGGCAAATAAATATTCAAATATACCCATACTTGGACGATTGTCTGATTCAGGCAGAAAGCCAGGACATACTTTTCTAGCATGTGGCCTTTGTTCATAGGGTACTGACTTGTCTGGGGTTCACCATAAAAGAAAAGAAACCCCACCTGGTACCCTGTCAACAAATTATATTCCTGAGAACAAGCTTGAATGCAGCTTCCCAGATGGCTTTCCTCACGCCACAGAAATTGATTCATTTGACAACCTACTTCAAACAAGTGGCCACAAAAACCCAGCTATCTGCAAGGCAAATACTGCAAGCCTTGGGGTTCATGGCCTCATGCATGCTTCTAATTCCGTATGCAAGGCTGCATATGAGGAAACTACAATGATATCTCAAAAGCCTATGGTGTCAACATTCACAGGCTCTAGAAGCAATGATTCCTATCATACCGTGCCTGTGCCTAGAGTTCCTTTGGTGGGCAGAGGCCTGCCACCAAAACAGGGGACTACCATTCACACTACCCCCTGCAGCGCAAACCTTAACAGACGCATCGGACTATGCATGGGGGGGCTCACCTGACAGGGAAGTGCATTCAGGGCAAATGAAACCAAAGTCAAATGCACCTGCACATAAATCAAAAGGAAATGTTAGCTGTACAGAATGCTCTGACAACCTTTCAAGGACCACATTCTTCCAGGACAACTAATGGTAAAGACTGACAACACCACTGTCATGTGGTACATAAACAAGCAGGGGGGTACACATTCTTACCCCCTCTGCAGACTAGCCATGACATTGTGGAACACTGTCTTGAGCTACCAAGTGAAATCTACAAGCTCAATTCTTGCCAGGAAAACTAAATACACTAGCAGATGAACTAAGCAGAAACCTCATGGACTCACACGAGTGGAAACTGGAACCAAGGATTTTCAACATGTTGACAAGCAAATGGGGGAGCCCAGATATAGACCTGTTTGCCTCCCCCCAGAACCATCAGTTGGACAAATTTTGCACAAGGATTCCCCACAAGCTAGCTTGGAAAGTGGATGCTCTATCCTTCAGCTGGAAAAAACCTATGTGTTTATGCCTTTCCTCCTCTGCCTCTGCTCTCCAAGGTACTACTAAAGATCAAACAGGACAAGCCAAAGACTATTGTGATTGCATCAGACTGGCCACACCAACACTGGTGTACCCCCTCTTGTGCAGTGTGTCACTCTTGGCCCCATGGCACCTGCCTCAGACTCCTTCCCTGTTATCTCAGCAGGAGAACCAGATTCTGCACCCTCAGGTGCAAACCCTGAACCTAGCAGCCTGGCTAATTACCTAATCTCTCCTTTACCATCCCTCAGTAAATCAGTGATGGATATCATTTTAGAGGCAAGGAGGCCTAGTACTAGAAAATCTTATACTGCAAAATGGAAAAGATTTTGTGCCTGGAATCGAACCTAGCAGCCTGGCTAATTACCTAATCTCTCCTTTACCACCCCTCAGTAAATCAGTGATGGATATCATTTTAGAGGCAAGGAGGCCTAGTACTAGAAAATCTTATACTGCAAAATGGAAAAGATTTTGTGCCTGGAATCAATCTCAAGAGATGAGTTCAGCAGTGCCCAATTTACCTCAGATTCTATACTGAGTTGCTTCATAAGGGCTTGTCCTTTTCCTCCATCAAAATTCATGCCTCTGCCATTTCAGCTCATTATAGCACTGAGCCTCCCCTCTTCTCTCACCCACTGCTCGAGCAGTTCCTCACAGGGGCCAAAAATTTAAGGCCACCCAGGAGAGCTCCAACTCCAGCCTGGGACCTTACTTTTTCTTGGCGAAACTCTCTCTTCCTCCTTTCGAGCCAGCTGCTACTGCAGATTTAAAATTCCTTTTCTGGAAAACGGCTTTCCTTTTAGCAATCACATCTGCAAGAAGGGTATCTGAATTACAGGCCCTTATGACAGTGGAGCCTTTCATCATCTTTCATGCGGACAGGGTGTGCCTCAGAAACAATCCCTCCTTCATATGCCACAAGGGAGTATCCAGTGTGGCTCTTAATCAGTCCATTCATTTGCCTACCTTCTTTCTTAACCCACAGAACAAAGGGGAACGGATACTGCACTCCTTAGATGTGTACAGACAACTTAGATTTTACTTGGACAGGACTAAAACTCAAAGGAAATCTGAACTGCTGGTGGCATTTGCTGCAGAGACAGAGGGGAAAGCTATTTCAAAGCAAACCATTTCAAAATGGATAGGCCACTGCATTCATTTCTGCTATAAGCACCATGGAAAACCTATCCCACAGGGCATCAGACCCCATTCAACCAGGGCTGCATCTTCCTCTACAGCCTTTCTCAGGGGCGTCCCCTACCAGGGACATTCTAGAAGCTGCTACCTGGAGTTCTATACATACTTTCACCAAGTATTATCATTTGCCAATTTGCTCTAAATCCAGTGCTGGCTTTGCCACTGCAGTCTTGCAGGGCCTTATAGCTGGTCCTAATTCTATTTAAATTCCTCCTCCCAACCATAGCTTTGGGACTCTACCCAAATATGATGACTGCAAC
Source organism: Protopterus annectens (assembly GCF_019279795.1). Classification (NCBI taxonomy): domain Eukaryota; kingdom Metazoa; phylum Chordata; order Ceratodontiformes; family Protopteridae; genus Protopterus; species Protopterus annectens. The sequence goes on from NC_056727.1 coordinate 754,905,255, forward strand.
AGTGAAACACGAAGAACATAGTACAGTTGTGTACACTTACCATAAATGCAGATGTTAGAGTGTATTCACTGTTTCAGTCCTGGATGTTCTTCGTGTTTCACTGTTGCAGTCATTACATTTGGGTTATCCTGCTGGCAGGTTGCCCTCAGCCTGTCTGAATTCCAAAGTCTTGGGTCCTGCGTCGGCTGCTGTCACCCCTTCCCTGACGTCAGGTCGTCAGAGGTATAAAAAAAGCAGCCGATGCCATTTTCTTCAGTCTTTCTTGCCGCGCGGTCCCCGAAGCAATTCGCAAGTGCCGGCCAGCTCCTGAGATTCTCATGTTTGAGTTTCAGATCCGAAGTCTTCAATAAAGCTAAGTACCCCGTTGGGGAAACATTTTTCTTGCTCCAGACCGATGTCAGAAAAAGTAAATAATTGTATTTCTTGTGGAAAGCAAATACCTCCATAAGGATTTTCATTCTTACTGTATTCCTTGCCTAGGCCCTGATCACAGCGATGTTCATAGTGTTTCACTGTTGCAGTCATTACAATTGGGTTATCCTGCTGGCAGGCTACCCTCAGTCGGCCCGAATTCCAAAGTCTAGGTCCGGCATTGGTTGCTGTCGCCTCTTCCCTGATGTTAGTGCACCGGGGTACAAGTCTTTCTTGCCGCACGGTGCCCGAAGCAAAAGCAGTTCGCAAGTGCCGGTCGGCCGACTCCTGAGATTTTCAAATGCGAATTTCAGATCCGAAGTCTTCATTAAAGCTAAGTACCCCGTTGGGAAACTTTTTTTCTTGCTCCAGACAGATGTCAGAAAAAGTTAATTGTATTTCTTGTGGGAAGCAATACCTCATAAGGATTTTCATTCTTACTGTATTCCTTGCCTAGGCCCTGACCACGACGTTGCTTGGTTTTGTGCTAGATTTAACCATCGCACTATTAAGCGTCGGTATGATCTTTCATTTCATTACTTTGGCCGACAATTCAATTATATAATGCCGTCGGAACAGCCGACTACCGAAGTTTATAAAAAGTGCAAAGAAAAAGAAAAGGACAGGCATACAAGGTCCAAAATCAATGACGAGGCTTCCGCTAGGCCTGTCGCCAATTCTCAATGAGGCGCTTTCGCAGCCCCTGACGCCCGCTACCTCAGAGCCACAGGCCACTTCTGACTCCCACGTGGAGCCAACTAGGCCTTTGGAAACTCAAGGTATTGGACACTCTGAAACTATTCCCTCAGATGGGTCCGGAGCCTCTGAGCAGGCATCTGCTTCTAAGGGTGTTTTCAGACCTACACAGTTATATGTAAAGCCAACTTCAGCTTCAAAGGCAAAGACTAAAGCAGCTCTAAAGACAAAGAAACAAGTACAGCATTCTCCTGGACAGGCTTCCATGCCTAAAAAACAGATGCATAAAATGGCCGAAGACCTAATTACTTTGATCAGGGGTTCCTGTTCACCTCCTGATAAGTGGGCCTAGGCAAGAGATAGAATATGAATCTTCAGATCAGGTTTCCATTTCTTCTGATTACTCTTCTGAACATGAATATTCCCTTCCTCCCTATGAGGATTCAGATGCTGAAGAAATCTATCCCTTCAGCCTCTCCTCCTGAGGATTGTTCTTTTGGGGAGACTCTGCATACTATGAGGGAGCATTTCCATTAGGAGAGCCAAGATTACTCTGAATCCAAGAAAAGGCTCAGAGACTTCCTTTTATTACCCCAGCACAGGCCCCTTGCGATTCCTCCTGTTTTAGACATTGTAGATGTTTTTGCAGAGTCCGGTCAGTCTCCTGACTCTTTACCACCAGCTCCTGTTAAGCCAGACAGATACTACAGGGCTCCGATTTCTCAAGTTTCTTTACAAAAACCCTGCTGCTTACCCAGAAACTATTTCTCAGGGTCCCAAGGGGGTCGAGGCTTCCACTGCAAAAAACCCTATTCCCTCTGATAGGGATTCAAGGGCCCTGGACAGATGGGGGGAAAAGATTTATACTTCTGCTGTCTTGGCTGTAAGAGCTTTAAATTGTCAGTTTGATATGCTTAAATATCAGTAATATCTTATGTCACTGCTTAAACAGAAAATGTTGACAAACTCAGAATGTGCAGAAAACAAAGAAATGCAGGATTTATTACATGCAGCTGAACAAGTGGGAAAGCATACTTTGCAATGTGGTTTTGATTCTCTAGAGGCAGGTTCTGTCATTAGGAGGCATGCTTGGTTAAAAGAACAGAATCTGCCTGATCATGTTAAAGCAAAACTATTACATGCTCCATTACAACATGATACCTTGTTTGGTGTTAAAGCAGAAGTGTTGAAGAAAATGGAGGACAAAGCTAAATCTATGCGAACAGTGAAGGATTTCTTACAGGTACAGCCTCCCAGATTTAGCAGGAACTGGCCTACAAAGAACTGGTCCTTTCCAGTGTCAGACAGGCCACAAAGAGGCAGATACAGACGCCCCAGAGGCAGATCACAGCCCCAAGGCTCATACAGGCCTAAGCAATGGGGTGCTTCTACCTCCAAAACTGGAGAGGAAAAATCACTGCCATACAGGAAACGGTCTCAATGACTTTCCCCTGCCAACACCAAGCACTTATCTTCTGGCAGCTCCTTTGGGGGGGAAACTAGCACTTTTTCACAAAATTGGCACATGATCACCCCGGAAAAATGGGTCTTAAATATCGTATCTCAAGGCTACAGGTTCCACTTTCACACCCTGCCAAGGCCAAACGGTATGCCAGACCTGCCACGCAATCAATGGGCAGAGGCACAAAAAGGAGTTTTATTCCTCATGGACATGAAAGCCATTCAACAAGTACCACAGCAAGACCAGGGACTAGGATTTTACTCAAGGCTATTCTTGATGCCCAGAAAGGACGAGGCCTGGAGGCCAGTACTGGACCTATCTATCCTAAACACATTCCAGGATATTCCAAAATTCAAAATGTTAACTCTGCAGCAGCTTCTGCCCATGCTGGGCAAGAAGGCTTGGCTTGTGGCTTTAGACCTAAATGACGCATACCTGCATGTTCCAATCAGACAATCATGCAGAAGATACCTCAGATTCAAGGCTGGCTCAATGCACTACCAATTCTCTGCACTGCCCTTTGGCTTATCTACTGCGCCCAGGGTCTTCACAAAATGCCTGGCACCAGTAATTGCATTCTGCAGACAGAGGAATACAAATATATCCTTACTTGGATGACTGCCTTATTCAAGCAGAGAACAAGGACATTCTTCTACAGCATCTGTCATTTGTGAAAAGACGTCTAACATGCCTAGGGTACACAGTCAATGAAAATAAATCAAAACTCGTACCCTCTCAAGAGATAATATTCCTGGGTGCAAGCTTAAATACAACTGCCCAGATGGCTTATCTCACGCCGGACAGACAGACAACTGACTATTCAAAATGTTGGCAAAAAAGACCCAGTTATCTGCAAGAAATATTCTGCAGGCTTTGGGCTTCATAGCATCCTGCATTCTGCTAATTCCATATGCAAGACTGCATATGAGGAAACTTAAATGGTATCTAAAAAGTGTTTGGACTCAACATTGCAGCAGCCTGGAAACAATAAATGTGAAATTGTTCAATCTCGCAGTTTGTTCTGACGCATGGGTTCGGAGCCGATCCTCGGCTCAGAGATGGCCACTTCTACAGCTCTGCATCTTGAGAAAGCTCGAGGCACAGTCCTATCCCACAATCCCCTAGTGCTAATCCTCAGATCTAGTTTGCCGCGACAGCAGATGCATCGCAGAAGCTCGGGCCAGTAAAGTTTTTTTCAATTTTTTCGAAGTTTTCTCTAACTTACCTTTATTTAGTATAGATATTTGAGAAATATATATTGGTCTTTTACTAGTGTAGTTGCAGTGGGAGTGATATATTATTATTACTATTATTATTTTTATAAAGTTTTCTAAAGGCAATTTTTTAGGCCTATTATCCTGTCTGTTTTAACAGGTGTGTTTTCTTTAAGAAAGGTTTAAGTCCTTACTCCTTTTTGTGTGTGTGATGTATACATACCTTTAATTTTTTCTTTTTTTCAGGTGTTTATATATATATATATATATGTCTGGCTTTTTCAACATGTCTGAGAAACAAAAATCAGGCTTTAAGAAATGTCAATGCGGGCAGAAAATGTCCATCACGCATAACCACTCTTCCTGCGCCTACTGTCTTGGCCCTCTCCACTTACAGGAGGACTGTTCTATTTGTCATTCCTTCAGTGGGAGGGCCATGATGGAGAGACGCAGGAAGTTAGTAGACAGGTTTATTAAAGCCCGAATTTCAGGAGGCCCTTGACAAGGCTGAATTGTTATCCAAGTCTTTGAAGGGGTCCAAGTCTTCGAGAGTGTCGGAGCCAAAGTCATCGGCTCCGAGCACCTCCATTAAGATTCGGACACCGGCTCCACAGACTTCGGAGTCGGCTGTCGAATGTATATCTTTGATCAAGACTCCGGTCTTGGAGCCGGTCTCGGAGGTTCCGCCGCCATCGATCCTTCACTCTGTGACTACTCGACCCGCTCTTCGAGACCCTTATCTGATTCGGATGTGGATCGAGTGATACAGAAGTTAATGGAGAACTCGGCCCTTTCCAAATTGATCGAAGTTTCGTCCCAGCTGGTTTCGAAACTCGAAGCCCTCCCTGGGTCATCTACTGCTCCTCCTCCGAGACCTGTCGAGTCTTGAGCCGGAGTCGGTTCGATGATGGTAGGACCATCGATACCGAAGCCTACAGCCGTGCTTTCGGTACCGTTGACCTCGACGCCCTCGGAACGGATCGAGGGGTCCCGGAGCAGACTCATTCCTGGGTTCCGGGGCGGACAGTCGAACCGAGCTGTCAGTACCGACTCTCCCCCTAGGAGCCCCGGCTCAGATTAGTTCGGCACCATCCTCTGGGTCGGAGCCCAGACCCCCAGTCTCGGGGATTGTTCCTGGTTTCTCAAAACCAGGAAGGTCTTAAGATCCGGGTACCGGTGCCTTCGATGTCATGAGGAAGGTCTTGTCGAAACAGACACATCTCATTGGATTCTTCTTCTCCTCCCCCTAAGGGCCCACGTTCGACTTCTGTATCCTCGGCTCCTACAAAGCGTTGAGACCCAATGCCTCAGTTGCCTCCAGAGGGTTCTCCCGGTTCCTCGGACGCTTCTCCAGAAGCCCCATCTGAAGAAGTACCAAGGAAAAGACTATGCAAGAGGAGGCACATAGATTCCCCACAGGAATCTCTTACATCAGATACAGATTTAGATGAAGCAGAAGGGTCCCCACGGTCCCCCTCGGAGGAGGTCTCCTTTGCGGACATCCTGGAGATCCTAAAACAGAGGGGAGATTGGCAGCCACTTAACCCTTCTGTGGATGAATCAGTATTGCTGAAGGCATTCGGGGCTCTACCTTCTACCTCCTGGGTGACCCCTCCCTTTGACGAACTTATGGACTTGATAGCTCGTAGGGCTTGGGAGACATCTGACACGATGGAAACAGTTCCCCGCAGACCGAATAAGTTTATAACAGCCCCCCAGGACAAGAGTTTTCTTAACAAGGGTGTTCCAGTGGATACTATGGTGGTGGCGGCAGCCACTAAGAAGGACATGTCAGAGTCCTCTTCCGCTGTCCATCCTCCTAATAAGGATTCTAGGATGATGGACAGATATGGGAAGCACGTTTTCAGTTCTGCGACTTTTTCCATGCGATCGCTGAACTACTTGACGCATTTTACACGTTTACAGAGGGATCTCCTCAAGGAACTCGGAGATACTCTTCAGGGTCATAGATGCTGCTGTTACCGAAAGTGACAGCACAACTTAATACCCTTAACTCTGTAGTCAACTCCTCCATGAGGCTCATTTCATATGCGGCGAAGGTGCGAGTAGAGCGGCAGCTTCAGCGATTGCACTTAGGAGACAATCCTGGCTGCGGCTGTGCTCCTTTGCGGAATCCTTCAAGTCTTCCTTTACTAACGTCCCGTTTGATGGTGCCTGTCTTTTTGGCCCCAAAGTAAAGGAGACCCTCACTAGGTGTGAGCAAGAAGGGAAGACCCTATCTGCTGTAGGAGTCCATTTTTCTGCCCCTTCCAGACCATACCCCAAAGGGCAAAGAAGCGGAAAGATGTGGTTCCGTAAGACACCGGGTTCCTTTCAGTCCACACAGAGTGATAATGCCCCTTCCAGAGGCAGAGGAGGGGGAAGGAATGGAAGACGCCGACCAAGCGGCAGAGGGGGTCCGCAAAACCAGGGCGACAGTGATACTTTCTCTGGCAAGCCCTTCCAGCACTCCTGAGAGGAGGCCCGACTGTCCTGCTCTGGAGGCAGTCGGGGGACGCTTAACTTTGTACCAGCTGGCCTGGTGAAATTTAACTTCAGATTCGTGGGTACAAACTATAATTACCAGAGGTTACGGCATAAAATTCATAAACGTTCCCCCTACCACCAAAAGATTCCCAGACGTTCCACCCAATCTGCAGAATCAGGCAGCCTTAGAGATCCAGAAGCTGCTCAGAAAAGAGCCATCCAAACAGTCCCGGCAGATCAAATAGGATCTGGAACTTACTCAAGGTTCTTTTTAGTTCCAAAGAAGACAAGGGACTGGAGACCAATTCTGGATCTCAGCAAACTAAACACCTTCGTAGTGAAGGAGAAGTTTCGGATGGTCACGCTACAGTCAATCCTTCCTTTTCTGTAGGAAGGAGACTGGATGTGCTCTGTAGATCTCAAGGACGCGTACTACCATATAAAAATGGCCAGACCGTCCAGGAGATTCCTGCGCTTCCAGCTAGGAGCCAGTCATTTTCAGTTTCGAGCTCTGCCGTTTGGCCTTACCTCAGTCCCCAGGGTGTTCACCAAGTGTATGGCAGTAGTAGTGTCTCACTTGAGACAACAAGGATTCCGGGTGTTTCCGTATCTAGACGACTGGCTCCTCTCCGCCACCACCGAGTATCATCTGCTCCAAGCAAGAGATTACACAATCAGTCTTTGTTCCCATCTTGGCGTTACAATCAGTTTCGAAAAATCTACCTTATCACCATCACAGCGTATCTCATTTATAGGGGCAGAACTGGACACTACTTTGGTCAGGGTCCGGCTTCCACCAGAAAGGGTTTCAAAACTAAGGGAGCAAATTGCAGTACTCCTTCAAAAGACAAAAGCAACAGCAGAACAGGTTTTGAGAGTCCTGGGATTAATGTCAGCTGCACTGGTTGCAGTCCCTCTAGGAAGAATGCACATGAGGATCCTTCAATGGCTACTGTTCGCCCAGTGGTCCTATCAGCACCTGCCGTTGTCACACAAAATTTTGATCACATCCTGCTGCAAGCAGGATCTGCGATGGTGGATGCTATCTCAAGATTTGACCCAAGGTCGACCTTTTACCCTACCAATCCCGATAGCGACAATAACCACGGACGCTTACCTGATCGGGTGGGGGGGGGTTTGTTCCAGGGAAAGACGGTCCAAGGTCAATGGTCCAGAACAGAATGCAAACTGCACATCAATGTTCTAGAGCTAAGAGCGGTCTTTCTAGCGTTGCAACACTTTCACAGCGTCTTACCTCAAAGAACAGTGGCAGTCCAGACAGACATGTCAGTGGTCTGGTACATCAACAAACAGGGAGGAACAAGATCTTATCCACTATGCAGAGAGGCCCTCAGGATATGGCAATGGGCCGTCTCCACCGGACGCTTTCTGATAACGCACATTCCCGGGACGTCCAATGTAATTGCGGACAGGTTGAGCAGAGCCATCCTGTTACCTCATGAGTGGTCTCTGAAATCTCAAGTGGCGGAAGCGATATTCCGCAAGTGGGGCCAGCCTTGCTGCGACCTTTTTGCATCGCCGATGAATGCCAAATGCAGAAGCTACTTTGCCCTTCTCCCTCCACCAGGGAGCATCCCCAGAGATTCACTGGTTCACAATTGGCACCCGGGTCTCCTTTTATGCTTTTCCACCCATTCCGTTAATCCCCAGGTTTCTACAGAAAGCCAAACGTCTGGAAAGGACCATAATTCTAATAGCCCCATTCTGGCCTCGACAGATCTGGTTCCCCTTTCTTCAGGCCCATCAAATCGAGGAGCCATGGATTCTGGACCCAGTTCCAGACCTTTTGACCCATGCGTCAGGAGCCCCTCATCCATCCCTGCAGGCCCTAAAATTGACAGTTTGGCTGCTCCTCTTCCCATCCTAGCCAGGTCAAGCCTTTTGTCCCCTGCGGTTAAACGCATAATTGTTTCCTCTCTTAAACCATCCACTACAAAGACTTACCGGAGCAAGTGGAAACGTTTTTCTTATTGGGCATTACAACAAGGATTAGATCCAACAGAAGCACCAGTGCACAAAATTTTGGAGTTTCTGTCTAAGATCTTTGAAGAAGGAGCATCATTGTCCACAGTCCAACTGGCGGCCATATCGAACTTTCATGTGGGTGAAAGAAATTCTTCCATCATGTCCCACAGACTTTGCAATGCGTTTTTGAAAGGCACTTTTCACCTCCGTCCTTCCATTCTTAACCCAGTTGCTCCTTGGAATCTTAACCTAATTTTATCCCAGTTGATTTTTTGAACCAGCCTCCACAGCCTCTCAAGTTCGTGTCATGGAAAACCTTATTCTTGGTGGCTATAACCTCTGCTCGTAGAATTTCGGAATTACACGCGCTATCTGTTCGACCTCCCTACTTGAATTTCCACTCGGATAGAGTGACATTACGCACCAATCCGTCTTTTCTCCCAAAAGTTTGTTCACTTTCAAATATTAACCAATCCATCAAACTTCCCACCTTTTTCAAAAATCACACTAACAAATTGGAATATATGCTGCATAAGTTAGATGTCCACAGACAACTCAGGTTTTATTTGCAAAGGACAAAAGATGACAGAAAATCAAAGCAGCTATTTATATCCTTTGCTGACCAAAAAAAAGGTGTGGCATTTACGAAAGTTACCTTGTCTAAATGGCTCACGGATTGTATTAAATTTATCTATTCACAGACGAAACAGCAATTACCTTTTCAACCCAAGGCTCATTCTACCAGGGCGATGGCCACATCTCTAGCCCATGCAGCCCGTTTGCCGTTGGATACTATTTGTGCGGCAGCAACCTGGACGAAGCCTCATACCTTCATTCTCCATTATAAATTGGACAAGAACTCCAAAGATATGGCCTCCTTTGGTTCCACGGTCCTCAGGAACGTTCTCCTATGAGCCACCCAGGGTAAAGGAGCTAGGGACGCTACCCATGCGTAAGAACAAACGTCGAGATTGAACAATTTCACATAAGGAAGTTATGTTCTTACCATAACGTTCCATGTGAATTGTTCATCTCGCCTTTGTTCTTACTACCCACCCTCCATCCCCCGGCCTATGTTTTTTTTTCGGAGAACGGGATGATTTGGATTCCAGTTCAGCTTGTCTTCAACACCTTCTGTTCAGTCTCTGGCTTCTTCTGTTGTCAGGGTACACTTCTCAGTACCTAGGTATTTTTTGGGCATTGCTGCCCCTTATCTTTAAATTACTGCTAGCGCCTGGGGCGCATTGTTATCTTCTGGTGTTAGCAAACTCGATCTGAGGATTAGTACTAGGGGATTGTGGGATAGGACTGTGCCTACAGCTTTCTCAAGATGCAGAGCTGTAGAAGTGGCCGTCTCGGAGCCGAGGATCGGCTCCGAACCAATGCGTAAGAACAAAGGCGAGATGAACAATTCACATGGAACGTTATGGTAAGAACATAACTTCTTTTTACCGTCATTCCTTGCCTGCAACAGGAGTTTCGATGGTGGGCAAATGCCTGTCACCAAAACACGGGACAGCCATTCACATTACCCCCAGCCAGGCAGACACTAACAACGGATGTATCAGATTATGCCTGGGGGGCCCACATGCAGGAAGATGCTTTCAGGGCACATGGTCCTCAAACCAAATGCATCTACATATCAATCAAAAAGAGATGCTAGCTGTTCAAAATGCTCTGACCGCCTTCAAGGACCTACTTCATCCAGGACAACTACTGATAGACAGACAGTACTACAGTCATGTGGTATATAAACAAGCAGGGGGCACACATTCTTACCCCCTCTGCAGACTAGCCATGACTTTGTGGGACACAGCATTGACTTAGCATCTGCAGGCACAATTCCTGCCAGGAAGGAAAAATACTCTGGCAGACGAACTAAGCAGAAACCTCATGGATCCCCACGAGTGGCAGCTGGATCCACAAGTCTTCAGCATGGTAACAAGGAAATGGGGATGCACGGACATAGATCTATTTGCCTCCCTTCACAACTACCAACTAAAAAGATTCTGCACAAGGATTTATCACAGACCAGCATGGAAAGTGGACGCCCTATCAGTATACGTCTTTCCCCCTCTGCTTCTCTTCCCCAAGGTACTTCTAAAGGTCAGTCAGGAGAAGCCAAAGATGGCACTGATTGTCCCAGACTGGCCCCGCCAGTACTGGTATCCAGTTCTAAGGAACTTGTCTCAATGCCCAGCTTGGACCTTACCTCAAATACCTCATCTACTGTTCCAGCAAAACAAGCAGATCCTGCACAGCCAACTCAGGACTTTAAACCTGGCAGCATGGCTGATGATGTAGTTGTACAAAACACACCTCTCAGTAAAGCTGTGATGGATGTCATTTTGGAAGCCAGAAGGCCTAGTACTAGAAAATCTTATGCTGGAAAATGGAAGAGATTCTGTGCTTGGAACCAGGCACAATGAACTGATACAGCTGTGCCAAATATTCCTCAAATTTTGCAATACTTAACTGAGATGCTGGACAAAGGCCTATCATTTTCATCTATTAAAATTCATGCCTCTACCATTTCGGCTCATTACAATGCAGAGCTACCCCTTTTTTCTCATCCTTTATTAAAGCGGTACCTCAGAGGGGCCAAAAATGTAAGGCCTCCAAGGAGATTACCAGTACCTGCATGGGACCTCAACTATGTGTTGGAAAAGCTCACCCTGCCTCCTTTTGAGCCAGCTGCTACTGTTGATATAAAGTTTTTATCTTGGAAAACTGCTCTGCTCCTAGCAATTACTTCAGCAAGACGAGTTTCAGAGCTACAGGCGCTCATGGCTGTGGAACCCTTTATTATTTTTCATCCAGACCAGTCTCCCTGAGGACAAATCCAACATTTATGCCTAAAGTGGTGTCCAGTGTGGCTCTAAACCAAACTATTCATCTGCCAATTTTTACCCAAAGCCACAGAACAACGGGGAGAGAATTCTGCATTCTTTGAACGTACACAGACAGCTTAGATTCTACTTTGACAGAACCAAAGTTTTCAGGAAGACAGAGCAATTACTAGTGGCATATGCTGCAGGATCACAAGGAAAGGCCATCTCAAAGCTGACTATTTCCAAGTTGTTAGGCCACTGCATTTGTTTCTGCTACTTACACCATGACAAACCAGTGCCTAAGGGCATTAGGCCACATTCCACCAGAGCTGCAGCCACTTCAGCCTTTCTCAGGGGAGTACCAACCAAGGACATTTTAGAGGCTGCTACTTGGAGTTCAGTGCACACCTTTACAAAGCATTATCATTTGCCACTCTACTCTAAATCCAGGGGAGGCTTTGCCACTGCAGTTCTGCAGGGCCTCTTAGCTGCTCCTACTGCTGTCTAGCTCCAGCCTCCCAACCATAGCTTTGGGACTCTACCCAAATGTAATGACTGTAACAGTGAAACACGAAGAACACAGTACAGTTGTGTAAACTTACCGTAAATGTAGATGCTCGACTGTATTCACTGTTGCAGTCCAGGTTACCCACCTGCCACCCCCCTTTTTTCTATGGATCTTATCTTTCTTTCTCTGATTTATACAACCTATGTGGTGTATTTGCTTATAGATGAAGGTAAAATTTATATTGCTGCATTTATTGATATATATGTATATGTAAAATTTGGCTATCCTTTTAGGGGGCACCTGACATCTGGGGCAAGAAAAACTGAAGAAAATGGCATTGGCTGCTTCTTTTATACCCCTGATGACCTGATGTCAGGGAAGGGGGCGACAGCAGCCGACGCAGGACCCAAGACTTTGGAATTCAGGCCAGCTGAGGGCAGCCTGCCAGCAGGATAACCCAAATTTAATGACTGCAACAGTGAATACACTCTAACATCTACATTTATGGTAAGTGTACACAACTGTACTTTACCCTCCCTCCAGCCCCCTTTCTTCTTTTGGCTATACCTCTACTCTCCCTTACTATGCCCAAAAAGCTTTTTGGTGTGTTTGCTTTTTTGTTGGAGGTATATCCTTGTAATTTATAGTTTTAATTGCTTCCCATTAGGGGGGTACCTGACATCTGGGGTAAGAAAAACTGATGTAATGACATCAGCTGCATGTTTTTATACCCCTGACGACCTGACGTCATGGAAGAAAGGACAGCATCTGACGCAGGACCCAAGACTTCATTAATCAGGCTGACTGAGGGCAAATGCAAGCAGATAACCCAAATGTAATGACTGCAACAGTGAATACACTCTAGCGTCGACATTTATGGTAACTGTACACAACTGTACTTTTTAGATTTAGCTTGAAATTTCTGAAGGGTGTGAACTCACTCAAATGTCGAATTCCAGATCCGAAGTCTTCAATAAAGCTAAGTACCCCGTTGGGGAAACTTTTCTTGCCTCAGACCGATGTCAGAAAAAGTTAACAATTGTATTTCTTGTGGGAAGCAAATACTTCCATAAGGATTTTCATTCTTGCTGTATACCTTGCCTAGGCCCCCAGACCACGATGTCACTGGCTGTCGCTTTTGTGACATGGAGGATAAGGCAAAATCTATGCAGACGGTCAAATATTTTCTACAGGTACAGCCCCCTCGCTTCAGCAGAAATTGGCCAACAAAACATTGATCCTTTCCAGCTACTGACAGACCACAGAGGGGTAAATACAGACGCCCAAGAGGCAGAAGGCAACCACAAGCCCAATACAAACCTCGACAATGGGGCACTGCAACACAGAAGGGAGGAGAAGACAGGCCCCAAATTACTAGAAGGCAAACTCAATGACTTACACCTCATATGGCCAAGCAACACTCTCTTGGCAGCTCCCTTGGGAGGAAAACTAGCACTTTTTTCAGACAACTGGCACATCGTCACAAAGGACAAATAGGTCCTAGACATAATTTCACGAGGATACAGATTCCATTTCCACACCTTGCCAACGAAAAGAATGCCAAACCTGCCACAAAATCAATGGGCAGAGGCACAAAAACAAATTACAGCTCTCATGGACATGAGAGCCATTCAACTGGTACCTACACGGGAGCAAGGCCAAGGATTTTACTCAAGACTCTTTCTAGTCCCCAGAAAGGACAATGCCGGGAGACCAATTCTGGACCTTTCAATTCTAAACACCTTCTTACAAGTACCCAAATTCAAGATGCTAACACTGCAGTAGCTTCTTCCCATGTTGGGCAAGAAAGCATGGCTAGTAACGTTGGACCTCAAGGAGGCATACCTGCATGTCCCTATCAGACAAAGTTGCAGAAGATACCTCTGTTTCATTGCAGGTTCAACCCATTACCAATTCTCTACACTGCCCTTTGGCTTATCCACTGCGCCCAGGGTCTTCACAAAATGCCTGGCACCAGTAATTGCATACTGCAGACAGAGGTATTCAAATATACCCATACCTGGACGACTGCCTCATCCAAGTAGAAGGCAAGGACATCCTCTTACAACATCTGGCTTTCGTAAAACATCTTCTAAGTTGCCTGGGGTACACAGTAAATGAAAAGAAATCAAAACTCGTACCCTCACAAAATACGACATTCCTGGGTGCCAGCTTGAATACAACGGCCCAGAAGGCTTATCTGACGCCAGACAAACTACAACTGACTCAATATTTCAAAACAATGGCAACAGAGACCCAACTCCCTGCAAGAAAAGTTCTGCAGGCCTTGGGCTTCATGGCATCTTGCATACTACTAAATACCATTTACAAAGCTGCGTATGAGGAAATTACAGTGGTACCTAAAAAGCGTATGGTTTCAACACAACCACAGCTTGGACACAATGATCTCTCATTCCCTGCCTTCAACAAGAGTTTCTATGGTGGTCATAGGCATGTCACCTCAACAAGGGTCAGCCTTTCACCTTGCCCCCAGCCAGGCAAACTATGACAACAGATGCATCGGACTACGCCTGGGGGGCACACATGGCAGGACAGTGCGTTCAAGGCATATGGACTGCAGATCAAAGGAATCTGCACATCAATCAAAAAGAGATGCTAGCTGTACAGAATGCTCTGACAGCTTTCAAGAACCTATTACATCCAGGACAACTTACAATAAGGACGGACAGCACCACAGTAATGTGGTACATAAACAAACAAGGGGGTACACACTCCTACCCTCTATACAGGCAAGCAATGACCTTGTGGAACACAGCACTGGCTTACCAAGTTCAGTTACAAGCTCAATTCCTGCGAGGAAAAAAGAACACATTGGCAGACTACCTCTGCAGAAACATCATGGATCCCCACGAGTGGAAACTGGATCCACAAGTATTTGCAATGATAACGCAAAAATGGGGCCTCCCAGACATAGACCTGTTTGCCAGCCCCCAAAACTATTGGCTAACAAAATTTTGTACAAGGGCACTTCACCATCAAGCTTGGAAAGTGGACGCACTCTCATTCAGTTGGAAAAACCTGACAGTATATGCCTTCCCTCCATTGCCTCTTCTCACAAAGGTGCTTCTGAAAGTCAGAAAGGAGAGACCATGACTAATACTCATAGCCCCAGACTGGCCACGCCAGCACTGGTACCCACTATTAAGGAATATGGCCCAGGGCCCACCTTGGATTTTACCACAAATTGCCCATTTGCTCACACAGCAAAACAATCAGATTCTACACAGCCAGCTCAAAACCTTAAATTTGGCTGCATGGCAAATCACCTAAGCATCCAGCCAGCTTCTCTTCCTCAAGCAGTTATGGGTGTTATTCTGGAAGCTAGGAGGCCCAGCACCAGGAAGGCCTACTCGAACAAATGGAAAAGGTTTTGCGCCTGGAACCAAGCTAAAGGCCAAAATACCCTTCAGCCTCACATGCCTCAGATTCTACAGTATTTAACTGAGATGTTGCACAAAGGACTTTCTTTTTCTTACATTAAATTCCACGCATCAGCTATTTCAGCCCACTACAACACGGATCCACCCTTATTTTCACATCCACTTCTAAGGCAGTTCCTCAGAGGGGCAAAAAACATTAAGCCCCCCCCCCCCCAGGAGAGCACCTACACCAACATGGGACCTCAATTTTGTTCTGGGAAAAACTTACGCTACCTCCCTTTGAACCAGCTTTCTCTGCTGATCTAAAGTTTATATCATGGAAGACTACCCTGCTGCTAGCAATAACTTCAGCCAGAAGAGTCTCAGAGCTGCAGGCACTAATGGCAGTGGAACCTATACTCATTTTCCATCAAAACAAAGTTTCTCTACGAACTAATCCTTCCTTCATGCCTAAGGTGGTATCCAGTGTGGCTTTAAATCAAACCATCCACTTACCACCTTCTTTCCAAATCCACAGAACAAAGGAGAAAGACTCCTGCATTCCTTGGACATTCACTGGACATTCACAGGCAACTTCGTTACTACTTGGATAAAACTAAGGTTTTCAGAAAATCTGTCCAGCTCTTTGTATCCTATGCTACAGCTTCGCAAGGGAAGGCAATATCAAAACAGACCATTTCCAAATGGATAGGACATTCGTTTTTGCTATACCCATCATGGAAAACCAGTTCCTGCTACCATAAGGCCCCACTCTACCAGGGCAACAGCTACATCTACAGCCTTCCTCAGGGGGGTCCCAACCAAGGAGATTTTGGAAGCTGCAATTTGGAGTTCAGTACACACCTTCAAATACTACCACTTACCACTTTACTCTAAGACTAGAGCTGGCTTCGCCACTGCAGTTCTGCAGGGCCTTCTAGCCTCCTCTAACCCTCTTTGACTCCTCCTCCCATCCTTAGCTTTGGGATTCTACCCAAGTGTGATGACTGCAGCAGGATAACACGATGAACATAGTACAGTTTTGTACCTACCATAAATGTAGATGTTCGAGTGTACACTCTGCTGCAGTCCAGGTTACCCTCCCTCTGATCTAACTGACTAAATCTTTACAATACCTTCCTGATGTATTTGCTTATAGCTGGAGGGATGTTGTGTTTGTGCTAAATTTCTTAAATTAGTACTAATTACTGACCACTTTTTTGGGGGCACCTGACATCTGGGGCAAGAAAAACTGAAGAAAATGGCGTTGGATGCATTATATATACCCCTGGCGCACTGACGTCAGGGAAGAAGCGACAGCAACCGACGCCGGATCAAGACTTTGGAATTCAGGCCGACTGCGGGGACCGCCTGACGACAGGAATAACCCCAAGTGTGATGACTGCAGCAGGGTGTACACTCGAACATCTACATTTATGGTAGGTACAAAACTGTACTTTCTTGACTCTCACAAGTTCCTTTTAAAAATCCTACTGCTAATCCTGAGACCATTTCACAGGAACCCAAGGGCATTAAGGCTACTACTGCCAAAAAGCCAACCCCCTCTGATAGAGATTCCAGAGCGCTGGATAGATGGGCTAAGAAGGTGTACACTTCTGCAACCTTGGCCATTAGGGTCTTAAACTGCCAGTTTCATATGTTGAAGTATCAGCAGCATATTATTGGATTGCTTAAACAGAAATTGATGATTCCTGACTGTGCTGAAAATAAAGATTTACAGGATTTAATGCATTCTGCTGAACAAGTTGGAAAACATACTTTGCAGTGTGGTTTTGATTCACTAGAAGCATCTTGCAGGGCTGCTGTCACTGGGTCTGTACTTACAAGGCATGCTTGGTTTAAGGAGCAATCTTTGCCAGATCATGTTAAAGCTAAATTGCTGGATGCTCCCTTAAACCAAGACTGCCTGTTTGGCAATAAAACTGAAGACGTACTTAAAAAGATGGAAAAAGCTAAATCTATGCAAACTGTTGTCCAAACCCAGAACCAGCAGAACACCCAGGCTTCAACCCCAAGGTACTCACAGGGCTAAGCAGTCAAGGGCTCCCACTTCCAAAGCGGGGAGTGGTAAGACTCCCCACTATGGTAAATTGTCTCAATGACTTAACTTTAAATCTTCCAAGCCCTGCACAACTGTTCCCTTTGGTGAACGATTGCCCAGCAGGCCAAAAATTGGAACTCATTACCAAGTCATATTGGTTTTAAATATAGTTTACCAAGGATACAGATTCCACTTTCACTCCTTACCAACCCCAAATGGTTGGCCAGACCTACCCCCTAAATCAGTGGGCAGAGGTTCAAAAGCAAATTCTTGCTCTCAAGCATAAGGGCTGTTCAACCTGTCCCAGAAGAGAAATGGGGACAAGGTTTCTACTCAAGACTTTTCCTGGTACCCAGAAAAGATGACGCCTGGCATCCTATACTGGACCTCTGTATCCTAAACAAATTTTTGGTGATTCCAAAATTCAAGATGTTAACTCTTCAACTGCTTCCTATGCTAGGCAAAGGTGCCTGGTTGACAACACTGGATTTAAAGGAAGCTTACCTGCACATCCCAATAATGGAATCCTGCGGAAGATAACTATGCTTCAAAGTAGGATACATGCACTATCAGTTCTGCATTTTGCAGGCAAAGAAATATTTAAAGATACCCACACCTGGACGATTGTCTAATTAAAGCAGAAAACCAGGACATTTTATTGAATCATCTGGCATTTGTACAGAAACTGCTAACTTCCCTGGGGTACACTATAAACAAAAAGAAATCGCATCTTGTATCCTGCCAACAAACTGTATTCCTGGGACCAAGCTTGAACACAACTTCCCAGATGGCTTTTTTCATGCCAGAAAAACAAGTTCATTTGACAGCCTTCTTCAAAGTACTGGCCACAAAGACCCAGCTGTCTGCAAGGAAAATACTGCAAGCCCTGAGGTTCATGGCCTTCTGTGTTCTACTAATTCCTTATGCAAGACTGCATATGAGGAAACTACAGTGGTATCTAAAAAGCCTATGGTTGTCAGCATTCTCAGGATCTAGAAACAATGCTTCTATCATTCTTTGTCTACAGATGGACAGACAAGGGACTGCCATTCACTCTACCCCCTGCCGCCCAAACCCTAACATACTCATCAGAGTATGCATGGGGGGCTCATTTGGCAGGAAAGTGCATTCAGGGCAAATGGAACCCAAGCACATCAATCAGAAAGAAATGCTAGCTGTGCAGAATGCTCTGAGAGCCTTCAAGGACCACATCCTTCCAGGGCAATTGGTGGTAAAGATGGACAACACCACGGTTATGTGGTACATAAGCAGGGGAGGGGGCCCACTCATACCCTCTCTGCAGACTAGCCATGGCTCTGTGGAAAACAGCCTTGAGCTACCAAGTGCACCTACAGGCTCTGTTCCTGCCAGGAAAGCTAAATACACTGGCAGACGATCTAAGCAGAAATCTCATGGACCCACACGAGTGGAAACTGGAACCAAGGATTTTCAACATGTTGAGAAACAAATGGGGGAGCCCAGATATAGAGCTGTTTGCCTCCCCCCAGAACTACCAGTTGAAAAAATTCTGCACAAGGACTCCTCACAAACAAGCTTGGAAAGTGGATTCCCTGTCCTTCACCTGGAAAAACCTATCAGTTTATGCCTTTCTCCCTCTTCTCTCCAAGGTACTACTAAAGGTCAAACAGGACAAACCAAGGATGATACTGATTGCACCAGACTGGCCACGCCAACACTGGTGTACCCCCTTTTGCGCAGTGTCACTGCTAGCACCATAGCACCTGCCTCAGACTCCTGTCCTATCTCAGCAGGAGGGCCAGATTCTGCACCCACAGCTTCAAACCCTGAACCTGGCAGTCTGGCTAATTACTTGATCTCTGTTACCATCCCTCAGTAAACAAGTGTTGGATGTTATTTTAGAGGCAAGGAGGCCTAGTACTAGAAAATCCTAAGCTGAAAAATGGAAAAGATTCTATTCCTGGAACCAAACTCGGGATGGACAGAGCAGCGCCCAATTTATCAGAGATTCTTCAATACCTAACTGAGATGTGTTTCACAAGGGCCTTTCCTTTTCCTCTCTCAAAATTCATGCCTCAGCCATTTCAGTTTATTGCAACACAGAACCACCCCTCTTCTCTCATCCACTGCTGAAGCAGCCCCTCAGAGGGGCCAAAAACTTAAGACCACCCAGCAGACGACCTACCTTAGCCTGGGACCTTAACTTTGTATTGGAAAAACTCACTCTACATCCTTTTGAGCCAGCTGCAAATGCAGAGTTGAAATTCCTTTCTTGGAAAACAGCTTCCTTTTAGCCATCATTTCAGCTAGAAGGGTGTCTGAATTACAGGCCCTCATGGCAGTGGAACTTTTCATCATTTTTCATGCGGATAGGGTGTCCCTCAGGACCAATCCCTCCTTCATACCCAAGGTGGTATCCAGAGTGGTCCTTAATCAGTCCATTCATTTGCCAACCTTCTTTTCTAATCCACAGAACAAAGGGGAGAGATTTCTGCACTCCTTAGATGTACACAGACAACTTAGATTTTATTTGGACAGGACTAAACCTCTCAGGAAATCTGAACAACTGCTGGTTGCGTTTGCTAAAGGGACATGGTTGCGTTTGCTAAAGGGACAGAGGGGAAGGCCATTTCAAAGCAAACAATTTCTAAGTGGATAGGCCATTGCATTCATTTCTGCTATAAGCACCATGGAAAGCTTACCCCACACGGGATTAGACCACATTCTACCAGAGCTGCGTCTACCTCTACAGCCTTTCTCAGAGGTGTCCCTACCAGAGACATCCTAGAAGCTGCTACCTGGAGTTCTGTACATACCTTCACCAGGCATTGCTACTTGCCAATTTTCTCTAAATCCAGGGCTGGCTTTGCCTCTGCAGTCTTGCCGGGCCTTATAGCCAGTCCTAATGCTATTTAATTTCCTCTTCCCATCCTTAGCTTTGGGAATCTACCCAAATGTGATGACTGCAACAGTGAAACATGAAGAACATAGTACAGTTGTAAACACTTATCATAAATTTAGATGTTCGAGTGTATTCACTGTTGCAGTCCTTGTTACCCTCCCTCCAGCCCCCTGACTTCTATTGGCTATACCTCTATTTTTGCTTGCTATGTTTAGCTCATTATGCTTAAAGCTTTTTGGTTTATTTGCTTTTTTGTTGGAGGTGTAACCTTACGTATATATAATTGCTTCCCATTA
Source organism: Protopterus annectens (assembly GCF_019279795.1). Lineage (NCBI taxonomy): Eukaryota > Metazoa > Chordata > Ceratodontiformes > Protopteridae > Protopterus > Protopterus annectens. Next base: position 754,925,469 of record NC_056727.1, read on the forward strand.
TGGGGGCACCTGACATCTGGGGCAAGAAAAACTGATGTAATAATGTCGGCTGCATGCTTTATACTCCTGACTACCTGACGTCATGGAAGATGGAACAGCAACCGACGTTAAACCCAAGACTTTGTTAATCAGGCTAACTGAGGTCTAATGCAAGCAGATGACCCAAATGTGATGACTGCACCAGTGAATACACTCTAACATCTACATTTATGGTAAGTGCACACAACTGTACTTTCTTCATGTTTCACATTTGGGTTATCCCTACCAGGGTAGCCCTTGGCCGGCCCGAATACCAGAGACTTAGTATTTCTGTGTCGGTTGCTGTCGCTTGAGGACTGACATCAGGTCATCTGTAGTATAAATTAAGGCAGCCGACACCATTACATCAGTCTTTCTTGCCGTGGAGCCCGAAGCAGAAGCAGTTTGCATGAGTGCCTGTTGACCTCTACCTGAGTTTCATCTACCAAATTGAAGTTGAAGTCTTCTAAAGCTAAGTACCCTGTTGGGGATGCTTTTTCATGCACTAACCAATGTCAGAAAAAGTTAGTAATTTTCTCGCCTGTAAAAAAACACACACCACACCGAGATTTCCACTCTTAGTGCATCACTTCTTTAGGCCCAGACCACGACGTCCCTCTTTGTCACGTCTGTGCTTTGTTCAACGCCAGAAACTGTCAGTCTTCTAGCCCTTTATTGTAGCCAGATATTTTCGCTTACAATCCTCGAATTCCAGTATGGCTTCGGTAAGCCATCCCACAGCAGATCTTCAGAAAAAAAACGTAAAGATAAAGACAGAGACGGAACATACAGGTCCAAACCTACCCACGACACTTCGTTAAGCTAGTCATCAGTTCTCCGGTCCTCAGTGAGACGCTTTTGCAGCCCCTGATGCCCACTTCTATTGATTCGCAGGCGCTACCAAGACCCTTTTGGAGTCCGGTATGCCGCAAAACTCTTCTTCGATTTAAGAATCCTGCAGTTGTCTCACCCTTGGATGTGTCCGTAGCCACTGAGCAGGCACTGGCTTCCGAGGAAGTCGTTCACACTACTGAATCTCGACACAGACTGGCATCTTCTTTCGCGACTACTGTTCTTTCTAAAACTACCGAGTTTCTTAGGCCCAAGGTACAAACCACACCCAAGAAACCAACGACCCACTTTCAGGCACCTGCTACCTTGCCTCAGTCTCAAAAGCTTAAAATGACGTAAGACCTTTTCATGCTGATCAGGGGAAGGTAAGCTACCCCATCCAAAAGGAAGGGAGGTCTGTCCCCTGTAGTTTTGTCTGAACAAGAGTCAGATGAATCTGATGCATCTGAATATGAAGACTTGCAACCCCTCTCCACTTATGAGGATTCTGCTGCAGAGGATTCCATTCCTTCAGCCTCTCCCCCAGAGAATTTTTCCTTTGGGGAAACTCCGTATACCTTAAGGAAGCATTTCCAATGGGAGGGTCACTACTACCCTCAGTCAAAAAAGAAACTCCGGGAATACCTGGATCATCCCAAACACAGACCTTTGCTCATCCCCCCCAGTCTTGGATGTTGTGGAGGATGTTTTCCTGGAATCCAGCTTGACTCCTGATGCCCTTCCTCCTGCTCCCAGAAAACCAGACGGGTACTATAGAGTACCTGACCTCCCACTAATATAGTTTTAAAAATCCTACAGCTGACCCTGAGGTCATTTCACAAGGGCCAAAAGGGGTTAATGCAAGCTCTACTAAGAATCCCACCCCCTCAGACAGGGATTCCTGAGCTTTGGACAGATGAGGTAAGTAAGTATACACCTCAGCTGCTCTTGCTATCTGGGCACTAAATTGTCAGTTCCATATGCTGAAATTTCAGCAACATACCTTGAAACTCCTTAAACAAGAAATGTCTTCCTTTCCTGCTTGGGCAGATTCTGAAGATTTACAAGAGTTAATGCATTCTGCAAGTCAATTAACTAAATTGCACTGTGGTTTTGACACCCTAGAAGTTTCTTGCAGGGCAGCAGTCACTGGATCGGTCATTAGAAGGCATACATGGCTTAAGGAACAGCCCCTGCCATATCATGTCAAATCTAAATTGTTGGATGCCTCCTTGCACAAATAACTTAGTTGACACTAAGGCAGAAGAGGTCTTAAAAAAGATGGAAGAAAAAGCAAAATCTATGCAAATAGTTAAGGATTTGTTGCAGGTCCAGTCCCCTAGGTTCAGCAGGCATTGTCCCTCCAAACACTGGTCCTTTCCTGCTCCCAGTAAACCGGCCCAGCCTAGGCCCTGTGGAAGCAGACCCCCCCAGACAGCAGCCCCTGGGAATGCAGAGATCTAAGCAGTGGACTACCTCCACTTCAAACCAGGGAGTTCTAAGCCACCCCCTTATGGTACAAGCTCAGTCATCTCCTCCACCCCATCCCTCTGCCCACCTTCACTTACCCCAAGGAGGAAAACTCTCCTTTCATGCAAGCACCTGGGCCACCATTACCAAGGGCCACTGGGTTCTGAACATTGTGTCTCAAGGATACAAATTTTTCTTCCACACCCCTTCCAACCCTAAAAGGGTTCCCAGATCTACCACCAAATACTGCAAGCCTTGGGGTTCATGGCCTCATGCATGCTTCTAATTCCATATGCAAGGCTGCATATGAGGAAACTACAATGGTATCTCAAAAGCCTGTGGTGTCAACATTCACAGGATCTAGAAGGAAAGATTCCTATCGTACATTACCTATGCCTAGAGTTTCTTTGGTGGGCAGAGGCCTGCCACCAAACAGGGGACTACCATTCACATTACCCTCTGCCAAACAAATCTTAACAGATGCATCAGACTATGCATGGGGGGCTCATCTGGCAGGGAAGTGCATTCAGGGCAAATGGAACCCAAATCAAATGCACCTACATGTCAATCAAAAAGAAATGCTAGCTGTACAGAATGCTCTCACAGCCTTCAGGGACTACATTCTTCCAGGACAACTTATGGTAAAGATGGACAAACACACCTGATGTCCTTCAAGGATGCATCTACAGTCCTTACAAATGGGTTGTCCTGTCGTCAGGCAGCCCTTCGGTCGGCCAGATTCCAAAGTCTGGGTCTGGCCTCGGCTGGTGTCGCACTTCACCCGACTGCATAGCTGCAGTTCTTCGGGTATAAAGGCATCAGCCGACGCCATTTTCCTCAGTCTTTCTTGCCGCGTGGCGCCCGAAGCAGAAGCTGTTCGCAAGTGCCGGTCGGTCAGAACCAGAGATTACTACTACCGAAGACTTCAAAAAAGCTACCGAAGACTTCAAAAAAGCTAAGTACCCCGTTGGGGACTCTCTCTTGCCTCAGCCGATGTCAGAAAAAGTGAATAACAGTTTAACTTGTGGGAAACAAATACCTCATAAAGATTTCCACTCTTACTGCTTACCTTGTCTAGGCCCAGACCACGACGTAGCAGCTTGTCTAGCCTGTGCTTCTTTCAACCAGCGGACGCTTAGACGCCGGTCGGAATTTGCTGAGGAGTTTTTCAGCTCCGATTTTGCTTACATTATGCCGTCGGATCCTCCGACTACGCAAATTTCTAAAAAGCGCAAGGAAAAGGACCGACACTCGCGGTCCGCGGTTTCGGCCGAAACCGCGGTTAAGCCAACCGCGAGTGTCTCTGTTTCGGCTGAAACCGAGCCCACGGTTCTTCCTTCGGCTGAAAGCGTTCCTCCTACCGAGGCCTCATCCAGCATGGTGGAATCGGCTTCTGAAATACCACCCGCTCTTGCAGGTTCACAGGATTTATCTGATACTATCCCCTTGGATATTTTACCCCTGCATGTGGAGCTGCTAAGCCACCTGCATCTATGTCGATTAAGGCCTTTGCCAGGGCTAAAGCAGCAAAATCTACCAAAACTGTGCCTGCTAAGACCCCCTCACACAGGCCTAGCTCTAGTTCACAAATGCTTAGTCTTGCAGAAGATCTCATTTCTTTGATCCGGGGATCCCAACCTCACCCAGACAGGGCCTCTCACCCACCTCCAGAGAAGAGGCCTAGAGCAGAGCCCCCTGAGCCAGTTTCTACAGATAACTCTTCTGATGAATCAGATAATTCTAACCCTCCAGAGGGCCCTTTTTCTCCTTATGAGGACTCTGATGCAGAAGAGTCCATTCCTTCTGCCTCTCCGCCTGAGGAATTTTCCTTTGGGGAAACCTTGCATGCTATGAGGGAACAATTTCAATGGCAGGGCCAGGATTTTACAGACTCTAGGAAAAGGCTTAGAACCTTTCTGCATTTACCACAGCATCGGCCTTTAGCCATTCCTCCAGTACTTACTGTTGTGGATGATGCATTTAATGATGCTTGTACTGCTCCTGATTGTCTTCCTCCGGCCCCTGCTAAGCCCGATAGATACTACAGGGTTCCGGACACACATTATCATTTGTATAAGGCCCCTCTTGCAGATCCCGAAACTATCTCACAGGGACCCAAGGCTGTAGCAGCTACCTCTGCCAAAAACCCCCTCCCCTCTGAAAGGGAATCTAGGCCTTAGAGAGATGGGGTAAAAAAGTTTACACTTCTGCTACTCTTTCAGCTAGAGCCTTGAACTGTCAATTCCACATGATTCAGTATCAGGAATTTATGTTAGATCAGTTAACTAAAAATCTGTCCTCTGATGAACCATTAGACAAAAAATCTGTTCAGGAAATGGTACATATAACATTCAGCAGGTCAGTAATCATTCAAATGTGGCTATGATGCACTGGAGGCTTCCTTTAGATCAGCCATGACTGGCACAGTGATCAGAAGACATGCATGGTTAAAAGAGCAGTCCTTACCAGACCATGTTAAATCAAAGCTCCTAGATGCTCCCATGGATAAGCTCAATTTGTTTGGCTCCCCTGCACAGCAAGTGCTGAAGAAGGTGGAAGTGAAAGCAAAATCTGTCCAGACAGTGAAGGATTTCTTGCAGGTCCAGCCTCCAAGGTTTAGCAGGAACTGGCCTTCCAAGAATTGGTCCTTTCCAGACACCTCCACAGCTCCGAGAGGCAGAAATAGGCGCTCAAGAGGCAGGGGTCAATCCAGAGGTGCCTACAGGGGACGTCAATGGCAGGCTAACAACCAGCGAGGTGCAGCCACAGATCCAGCCGCCACCACTTCCACAGGACAATCACAGTGACTTGGCTCTGGCACCGCCTACCAGGGAGCAACTAGAAGCACCCTTAGGCGGGAAGCTAGCCTTATTTTCAGTAAACTGGCATTACATCACAGGAGACAAATGGATTTTACAGACAATAGTCCAAGGTTACAGGTTTCACTTCCATACTCTACCAAGGAAGAGAGGAATGCCAAACCTACCTCCAAATCAGAAGACAGAAGCTCTACAACAAATAACTCACTTACTAAGGATGAGAGCTGTAGAAAGGGTACCATCTATGGAACAAGGGCAAGGATTTTACTCCAGACTCTTCCTGGTACCAAGAAAAGAAAACCAATGGAGACCAATTCTCGACCTGTCCGCTTTAAACACATACCTCATTGTTCCAAAATTCAAAATGCTGACCCTACAGCAGCTTCTTGGTACCAAGAAAAGAAAACCAATGGAGACCAATTCTCGACCTGTCCGCTTTAAACACATACCTCATTGTTCCAAAATTCAAAATGCTGACCCTACAGCAGCTTCTTCCCATGCTGGGCAAGGAGTCTTGGCTGGTAACTCTAGATCTCAAGGAGGCATACCTGCACGTCCCCATACGACCAGATTGCAGAAGATACCTCAGATTTCTTGCAGGATCAGAGCATTATAGATTCTCAGCATTGCCCTTTGGCTTATCTACTGCGCCCAGAGTATTCACGAAATGCCTGGCATCAGTAATTGCTCATTGCAGGCTTCAGGGAATTCAAATTTACCCTTACCTGGACGACTGCCTGTTACAAGCGGACAACAAAAACAAATTAACAAAAGATTTGGAAAGGGTCATTCATCTACTACAAGCCCTGGGATACACAGTCAATATAAAAAACTCAAGGCTGATACCATCCCAAAGGATAACCTTCTTGGGTGCAGATCTGGATCAAAGCAAATGGCATTCCTGACAGTAGAAAAACAGGAGCAACTTCCTCTGTACTTCATGGCATTAACAAAGCAGAACCAGCTAACAGCAAGAAAAGTCCTGCAAGCCCTCGGTTACATAGCATCCTGCATAATATTGATTCCACATGCCAGACTACATATGAGAAAGTTACAGTGGTACCTAAGGAATTTATGGTCTCAGTTATGGACTCAAGACCAGCTGCACCTACACATAAATCAAAAGGAAATGCTGGCAGTAAAACTGGCAATTCAGGCATTCAGACCATTTCTCCGACAGGGTCAACTGCTGATAAGGACGGACAACACCACAGTTATGTGGTACATCAACAAACAGGGAGGCACACATTCATACCCTCTATGCTGGATGGCAATGGACCTCTGGAATGTGGCCCTGAGCTTCAACATTCAGTTACAAGCAATTTTTGTGCCAGGAAAAGAAAATATACTAGCAGACATCCTAAGCAGAACTACCACGGATGCCCACGAATGGATGCTGCATCCGACATCTTCAAAACCATTACAGGGAAATGGGGACTACCAGAAATAGACTTATTTGCATCCCCACTCAATCACCAACTGAAAAAATTCTGCACAAGGACGTACCACCCACTTGCTTGGAAAGTGGACTCCCTATCTTTCAGTTGGAAAAACCTGACAACATATGCATTCCCACCTCTTCCTTTGATGCACAAGGTGCTATTGAAGATCAAAGAAGACCGTCCAAGGATTATCCTGATAGCTCCAGACTGGCCAAGGCAACATTGGTACCCATTACTGAGGAGTATGTCTCGGGAACAAATATGGCCTCTGCCCCTAGTTCCCTTGCTGTTAACACAGAACAACTTCAAAACCCTGCATCCAAACCTGAAAACACTGCAGCTGGCTGCCTGGAGCATTGTATAAGACCAAATAACCCAAATTTATCTCAAAGGGTTAAAGACATTATCTTGGAGGCTCGCAGACCCTCAACAAGAAAAAATTATTCAGCAAAATGGAAAAGATATCTCATTTGGAGTACTGCAAAAGGAGAGAATGTGTCACTGGTAAACATGGCTAACATCCTGGAATACTTGGCAGAGCTCTTCCACAACGGCCTGTCCTATTCTTCCATTAAGATTCATGCATCAGCTATTTCAGCAGAATACAACTTGGATCCTCCAGTCTTCTCACATCCTCTGCTCAGACAGTTTCTGAGAGGAATTAAAAATGTAAAACCACCTAGGAAGCCACCATTGCCAGCATGGGACTTTAACTTTGTGCTAGAAAAGTTGACACTCCCTCCTTTCGAGCCAGCAGCAACAGCAGAATTACAGTACTTATCATGGAAAACTGCTTTCCTGCTTGCAATCACTTCAGCAAGAAGGGTGTCTGAGCTACAGGCATTAATGGCAGTACAGCCCTTCCTGATCTTCCATCAAGATAGTGTCCATGAGAACTAATCCTACTTTTATGCCAAAGGTGGTCTCCAGGGTATCCTTAAATCAAGCTATCCACCTACCTACATTCTTCCCCAACCCACAGAACAGGGGAGAAAGACTGTTGCATACCTTGGATGTACATAGACAATTACGCTACTACCTGGACAGGACCAAGAGCAATAGAAAAACTGACCAGCTACTGGTAGCATATGCAACAGGTATGGAAGGAAAAGCAATTTCAAAACAGTCAGTCTGTAAGTGGATAGGAAATTGCATTAGATTTTGTTACTCCTACCATGGGAAGAAAACTCCAGAAAACATCAGGCCTCACTCTACAAGGGCTACAGCCACTACCACAGCTTTTTTACGAGGAGTGGCTACCAAAGACATTTTAGAGGCTGCTACTTGGAGCTCCGTGCATACATTTGCCAAGCATTATAATTTACCTTTATACTCCAGATCCCGAGCAGGTTTTGCCACTGCTGTTTTGCAAGGGATCTTAACTACACCATAATCTTATTTCTCCTCCTCCCCAGTTTGGCTATGGTATTCTACCCATTTGTAAGGACTGCAGATGCATCCTTGAAGGACATAGTACAGTTTTGTACCTACCATAAATGTAGATGTCCGATAGGCATGCATCTGCAGTCAGGATTACCCACCCTCCTTCCCTCTGTGGTACTCCTAGGGTATTTGCCCATCTTGTAGCTAGCTGGGGGAATCTATTATGGTGTATTTGTTTGTATATATGTACATACATGCTTATTTTTTGTGTGCTCTCTACTATTTGGAACCATTTGCATTTATCCAAATTTAGCCTTCCTAGAGGGCACCTGGCATCTGGGGCAAGAAACACTGAGGAAAATGGCGTCGGCTGATGCCTTTATACCCGAAGAACTGCAGCTATGATGTCGGGTGAAGTGCGACACCAGCCGAGGCCAGACCCAGACTTTGGAATCTGGCCGACCGAAGGGCTGCCTGACGACAGGACAACCCATTTGTAAGGACTGCAGACGCATGCCTATCGGACATCTACATTTATGGTAGGTACAAAACTGTACTTTATGTGGTACATAAACAGCAGGGGGGGGGTTACACATTCCTACTCTGAGACTAGCCATGGCATTGTGGAACACAGCCTTGAGCTACCAAGTGCACCTACAAGCTCTCAATTCCTGCCAGGAAAATTGAATACACTGGCAGACGGACTAAGCAGAAACCTCATGGACCCACACGAGTGGAAACTAGAACCATGGATTTTCAACATGTTGACAAGCGAATGGGGGAGCCCAGACGCATCTATTTGCCTTCCCTCAGAACTACCAGTTGGACAAGTTTTGCACAAGGACTCCCCACAAACAATCCTGGAAAGTGGATGCTCTGTCCTTCAGCTGGAAAAACCTATCAGTCTAGCCCCCCCCCCCCCCCTGCCTCTGCTCTCCAACGTTCTACTAAAAGTCAAACGGGACAAACCAATGATGATTTTGATTGCTCCAGAATGGCTGTGCCAACACTGGTACCCTCTCCTGCGCAGTGTCACAAATATCTCCATGGCACCTGCCTCAGATCCCTTCCCTGCTGTCTCAGCAGGAGAACCAAATTTTGCACCCTCAGCTTCAAACATTGAACCTTGCAGCCTGTCTGATCACTTAAATTCACCCTTATCCCTCCGCAAACCTGTGATGGATGTCATCTTGGAGGCGCGAGAAGACCTAGTACTAGAAAATCCTATGCTGATAAATGGAAAAGATTCTGTGCCTGGAACCAATCTTTAGGGATGAGCACAGCAGCGCCCAATTTACCTCAGATTTTGCATTACTTAACTGAGATGCTTCACAAGGGCCTTTCTTTTTCCTCCATTAAAATCCACGCCTCAGCTATTTCGGCTCACTATAACACAGAACCACCCCTCTTCTCTCATCCTCTGCTCAAGCTGTATCTCAAGAGGGGCAAAAAACTTGAGACCACCCAGGAGAGCTCCTACCCCTGCCTGGGACCTTAACTTTGTTTTGGAGAAACTCACTCTACCTCCTTTCGAGCCAGCTGCTACTGCCAACTTAAAATTTCTTTCATGGAAAACAGCCTTCCTTTTAGCAATCACTTTAGCTGGAAGGATATCTGAATTACAGGCCCTTATGGATGTGGAGCCTTTCATCATCTTTCATGTGGACAGGGTATCTCTCAGGACCAGTCCGTTCTTCATGCCCAAGGTGGTTTCCGGTGTGGCTCTTAATCAGTCCATTCATTTGCCAACTTTCTTTCCCAATCCACAGAACAAAGGGGAACGGATTATGCATTCCTTGGATGTGCACAGACCACTCGGATTCTACTTGGACAGGACTAAATCTCGAAGAAAATCTAAACAATTGCTGGTAGCATTTGCTGCAGGGGCAGAGAGGAAGGTTATTTCAAAACAAACCATTTTGAAATGGATAAGCCATTGCATTCATTTCTGCTACAAGCACCATGGAAAACCTATCCCTCAGGGGATCAGATCTCACTCCACCGGGGCTGCATCTACTTCTGCAGCCTTTCTCAGAGGTGTTCCTACCAGGGATATCCTAGAAGCTGCTACTAGGAGTTCTGTACATACTTTCACCAAGCATTATCATTTACCAATTTTCTCTAAGTCCAGAGCTGGCTTTGCCACTGCTGCTGTCTTGCAGAGCCTTATAGCTGTCCCTAATGCTGTATAAACTTCTCCTCCCAACCATAGCTTTGGGAATCTACCCAAATGTAATGACTGTAACAGTGAAACACGAAGAACATAGTACAGTTGTGTACATGTACTATAAATGTAGATGTTCGAGTGTATTCACTGTTGCAGTCCTGGTTACCCTTCCTCCAGCCCCCTAGTTTTTTCTGGCTATACCTCTACTTTCCTTTTACTATGCTTAAAAGCCTTTTTGGTGTATTTGCTATTGGTTGGAGGTATACTTTTAGGTTTGTGTTTATTTGTTCCCCATTAGAGGGGCACCTGACATCTGGGGCAAGAAAAACTGATGTAATGACGTCAGCTGCATGTTTTATACCCCTGACGACCTGACTTAATGGAAGAAGGGACAGCAACCGATGCAAGACCCAAGACTTTGTTAATCAGGCCGACTGAGGGCAATCTGCCAGTAGATTACCCAAATGTAATGACTGCAACAGTGAATACACTCTAACATCTAAATTTCTGGTAAGTGTACACAACTGTACTTTCCTCAGAGGGGCCAGAAATCTAAGGCCAGCCAGGAGAGCTCCAATTCCAGCCTGGGATCTTAACTCTGTCTTGGAAAAACTCACTCTTCCTCCTTTTGAGCCAGCTGCTACTGCAGATTTAAATTTTCTTTCCTGGAAAACAGCTTTCCTTTTGGCAATCACTTCTGCAAGAAGGGTATCTGAATTACAGGCCCTTATGGCAGTGGAACCTTTCATCATCTTTCATGCGGACAGGGTGTTCCTCAGAACCAATCCCTCCTTCATGCCCAAGATGTTATCCAGTGTGGCTCTTAATCAAGTCCATTCATTTGCCTACCTTCTTTCCTAACCCACAGAAGAAAGAGGAACAGACACTGCACTCTTTAGATGTGCACAGACAGCTTAGATTCTACTTGGACAGGGCTAAACCTCAAAGGAAATCTGAATAACTACTGGTGGCATTTGCTGCAGGGACAGAGGGGAAAGCTATTTCAAAACAAACCATTTCAAAATGGATAGGCCACTGCATTAATTTCTGCTTTAAGCACCATGGAAAACCTATCCCACAGGTCATCAGACCCCATTCAACCAGGGCTGCATCTACCTCTACAGCCTTTCTCAGGGGCGTCCCTGCTAGGGACATCTTATAAGCTGCTACCTGGAATTCTGTACATACTTTTTATTATTTATTATTTATTTATTTATTATTTGTACTAATAAGAGTGTTTGGGACTCGCAACAGTAGTGCTTCACTTTTTGGTTTATTTGTTTTTTTAAGAGCATTATTACACCACTATTTTTTGGTTTACTCTGTACATACTTTCACCAAGCACTATCATTTGCCAATTTTCTCTAAATCCAGGGCTGGTTTTGCCACTGCAGTCTTGCTGGGCCTTATAGCTGGTCCTAATTCTATTTAAATCCTCCTCCCAACCTTAGCTTTGGGAATTTACCCAAATGTGTAATGACTGCAGCAGTGAAACACGAAGAACATAGTACAGTTGTGTACACTTACCATAAATGTGGATGTTCGAGTGTATTCACTGTTGCAGTCCTAGTTATCCTCCCTCCAGCCCCCTTTTCTTCCTTTGGCTATACCTCTACTCTTACTTACTATGCTCTAAAAGCTTTTTGGTGTATTTGCTTTTCTGTTGGAGGTATATCCTTGTATTTATAGATTTTAATTGCTTCCCATTAGCAGGGCACCTGACATCTGGGGCAAGAAAAACTGATGTAATGGCATCGGCTGCATGTTTTATACCCCTAACGACCTGACGTCATGGAAGAAGGAACAGCAACCGACGCAGGACCCAAGACTTTGTTAATCAGGCCGACTGAGGGTAATTGCAAGCAGATAACCCCAAATGTGATGACTGCAACAGTGAATTCACTCTAACATCTACATTTATGGTAAGTGTACCCCCCCCCCCTTTTTTTTTATTCTTTTTCTCCTTTTGTTAACATTCTAACTAGTTCCCCTTTCCTTTAAAGGGACATATTGGTATTTATTTTCCACTGGTTGGGTTTCTTCCACTAGATCCTGGCCTCCTACTTGGGGGCTCCAGACAGGTTAGGGCAAGAAAAACTGATGTAATGGCATCAGCTGCCTTACTTTGTACTACTGACTACCTGTTGTCAGTCCTCAAGCGACAGCAACCGACGCAGAAATACTAAGTCTCTGGTATTCGGGCCGGCCGAGGGCTACCCTGGCAAGTATAACCCAAATGTGATGACTGTAACAGTGAATACACTTTTAACATCTAGATTTATGGTAAGTGTACAGAACTGTGCCCCCCCCCCCCGTCTTTAGGCATTAGGCAGGGGCATTACCACAAGTTTCCTCAGACTGTATCTAGTCGCACAAGAACAGGAGCAAAAGAGGTAAATGGGAACATGTTTTTGGAGTGTAATGACTGTAGACTTAAAAATTCTCTTCAGACTGCGCTATCATGAATACTAGGTGAGCAAATTGGTGTAACTAAGGAAATTATTTTTTTTTGTGATAGAATTGTCTAGACTTAGTAAGGCCTTGTGGAGTTTAATTTTGGTGGCTGCCAAAAAAGCAACTACTAGAAAATGGAAATCAATGTCTAAACCAACTGTATTAGAAGTAGTTGTTAATATTGTAACAAAGATAAAAAAAACACTGGAAGTGGGATTTTTAGAAAAGGGTAAGAGTAAATTGCATAGGGATAAAAAAAGGGAATTGTGGGACATTACATGCAGAACAATGTTTTGGAGGAGGAATGAGGTTTAAGGGAAGGCAGTAATTGAATGAGCTTTGTAATGTTTGACCGACAGTGACTGGATAGATGGAGTGATGTATAATGTTTGCAACTGACCATGTTAGTATGGTTTGTTTTCATTTATATAAATGTATGATTGCGTACATCATAAGTGATAATTTAGTAAATTTTTCTTGTCTTTTTTCTTGTCTAAAGTATATTTTATACTTACTAACCCCCAAACAACTTTAACTGACTGCCTGGATAATTGAGTCTGAATACCTTTTTAGGCGCATGTTTACTGAGGATGTGCAGAAGGTACTAATGGGGACAAGAAAGCCTTCTGCTAACAAAATATTAAATGGAAAATGTTTTCTAGTTGCTGCCAAAAACATAACCAGAACCCATTCGGAGTAGACTTTCCCATCGCCTGTCTTATTCCTCTGTCAAGGTTCATTTGTCATTTCAGCATGTCTGCCCATAGACCCCCCCCTTTCAAGGCTTTCCAGTGTTTTTAAAAGTGGTTTTGCGTGACACACCCCCCAAGAGAACCAGAGCTCCTCCTTGGGGCATTCATTTTGTGTTAGAAAAACTAAATACTTGTTCCATTTGACCAGGCCATCTGGCTGGCTTGAGGCTCTTAACTTGGGAAAAAATTTTTGCTGTTTGCTCTGACCTCTGAAAGAAGAGCATCTGAGTTGTAAGCTCTTATGGTGGGTCAGACGTATTTAATTTTCCACAGTACAGGGTTTCCTTGATAAGCTGCCTTTTTATGCTTAGTGGTATCTAAAATGTACTTAAAACCAAACCGTCCATCTCCCTTTGTTCTTATCTGAACCCCCAAATGATGGAGAAAGGATACTGCACACCTTGATGTCCACAGACAGTTCAGATACTATCTTGACATTACCAATCTTTCAGAACTTCGATCAGTTGGTTGTTGTGAAAGACAGGAGAAGGGACATCCCGTGTTAAAGCAGACTTTCCTAATGGAAATCTCCAGCTATTGCCTTTTGTTTTTCCCACTGCAGCAAAGCTATTCCAGACAGGGTCAAGCCATGTTCTACCTTCTTGGTTTCATTTGTGTTTGTTTTTTTGTTTTTTTTTTTTTGTGTGTGGAATGTGTTGAATTCTACTAGTATTCTAGAAGCAGCAATTTGGTCCTTTGTACATATTTTTATAAAGCACTGCAAACCAGATTCTTCAAGTCTCATTCAGGATGTTCTTCGTCTCACATTGCTGCAGTCATAACCTGTGGGTAGTCCGCTGTCCTCGGTCGGCCCGAATACCAAAGAGTTAGGCTGGCGTCGGTCATGGGCGCCCGGAGCTGACGTCAGTACGTAGTGGTACTTAAGCGCATGACCGACGCCATATCCTCAGTCTTTCTTGCCGCGTGGTCCGAAGCAGAAGCAGCGTTTGCAAGTGCCGTTCGGCGTTCTGAAATTTTCAATTTTCGAAGTTTCAGACCGAAGACCAAGTTGGGCTAAGTACCCCGTTGGGGAAAATTTTTGTCTTTTCTTGCCTCAGTTAATCCGGATGTCAGAAAAAGTTAATAATTGTATTTCTTGTGGGAAACAGACACCTCATAGGGACTATCATTCTCTCTGTATTCCTTGCTTGGGGCCTGAGCACGACGTGAGTCGGGTGTAAACGCTAGCTAGATTTAATAAGCGCACCATTAAGCAGATTAGACTGTGCTAGGTTCGTCTTCGGTAAGCGGAGTAACTACAACATGCCGTCGGATCCTCCGACGCCCGCTACCGCAAAAAAGCGAAAAGATAAATCTTTAAGGTCAAAACCGGATGAGTCGTCCGTTGCGGACGCCGGTTCTATGGAATCTACGGTTGAATCTGTGGATCCAGCCGAGGTCTCGGCTGAATCCCAGGGGGAACCTTTACTGTTACAGGAGTTGGCCTCTCAGGAGTTAGGCCAGGCCGAGGGTGCTTCTCAAGTTTCTGTGGGTCCATCCTTACAAAAGGTTATTAGGCCTTCTACTTCAGTCTGTAAAGGCCCTGCTAAGGCTAGACCTGGTCTTTCTGGTACGGGCCATAGCCCTAGTTCTTCGGGCTCTGTTCCTAAAAAACATATGTTGAAAATGGCAGAGGATTTGATTACTTTGATCAGGGGTTCTATGCCCCCTCCAGAGAAGAGGCCTAGGGTGGAGACAGATTTAGAGGGTATGGAGCATTCCTCTGATTACTCTGAGTCCTCAGCTGAGTATATTCAGGATTTTCCTCCCTATTCAGATTCGGATGCAGAGGATTCCTGTCCTTCTGCTTCTCCTCCAGAGGATTTTTCCTTTTCTGAAACCTTGCATTCCATGAGGGAGCATTTCAAGTGGGAAGGTCAGGATTTTTCAGATTCTCGTAAGAGGCTTATGGAATTTTGTTTTTGCCACAACATAGACCTTTGGCTATTCCCCCTGTTTTAGATGTTGTTCAGGATGTTTTTTCTGAAGCTTCCCTTAATCCTGATTCTTTACCCCCTGCCCCTGTCAAGCCAGACAGGTATTACAGAGTTCCAGAGGCACATAAATATTTGTATAAGAGTCCTAGAGCTGACCCGGAAACTATTATTCAAGGGCCTAAAGGTGTCAGGGCCTCTGTGGTTAAGAATCCAGTTCCTTTGGATAAAGATTCTAGAGCGTTGGATAGGTGGGGTAAAAAAGTGTACACCTCTTCTACGTTAGCTATGAGGGCTTTAAATTGCCAATTTCATATGCTGAAGTATCAGAACTTTCTGTGACCTATCTGAGGGTATAGAGTGTAAGGAATTGCAGGACTTGGTTCATGCTTCAGATCAAGTTGGTAAACATTCCTTGCAGTGTGGCTTTGATGCCCTTCAGGCTTCTTCCAGGGTGGCTGCTACTGGTTCAGTTATTCGTAGACATGCCTGGCTTAAGGATCAAAATTTGTCAGAGCATGTTAAAGCTCGGATTTTGGATGCTCCTCTTCAATCTGAAGTTCTTTTTGGTTCCCCTGTGGAGTCAGTTTTGAAAAAGATGGAAGACAAAGCTAAGTCTATGCAGACGGTTAAGGAATTTTTGCAAGTGCAGCCCCCTAAGTTTAGCAGGAATTGGCCTGCAAGAGGATGGTCTTACCCTTCTTCGGATTTTCAGTCTAAGGGCAGGTCTAGAAGTGGTAGGGGCAGGGCTCACGCTCAGGGTTCTTTCAGACCTAGGACTTGGAGTTCTCCTGCACAATCTTCTGGTGAGGGCAGGGGTCAGCCTTTTCGTAAACAGACCCAATGACCTGTATCTTCAGCTGCCAGATCCTTCTTTTCTGGCAGCTCCTCTAGGAGGAAAGTTGGCACTTTTCAAACAAAATTGGCATTTGGTCACCCAGGACAAATGGGTGTTGGACATAATAAATCAAGGCTACAAGTTTTATTTTCACACTTTTCCTCCTTTCAAAGGCATGCCAGATGTACCTCCTCAGCAAAGGCTTGAGGCTCAGGAACAAATTTCTTTGCTTTTACAGATGGGGGCAATCCAGGTGGTACCTCCCGTCAGAAGAAGGCCTAGGGTTTTATTCCCGTCTATTCCTAGTGCCAAATAAAGGAAACACTTGGAGGCCAATTCTGGATTTGTCCATTCTCAATACATACCTAGACATTCCAAAGTTCAAGATGTTAACATTACAGCAACTTCTGCCTCTGCTAGGCAAAAATCACTGGATGATAACTCTGGATCTCAGAGGCCTATCTTCACATTCCTATCAGGCCCAGCTGCAGGAGGTTCCTGCGTTTTCGGGCTGGTACTTCTCATTATCAGTTCTCTGCATTGCCCTTTGGTTTATCTACTGCGCCCAGGGTGTTCACAAAGGTTCTGGCTCCTGTAATAGCTTTCTTAAGACTGAGGGGAATACAAATTTATCCTTATCTGGACGATTGCCTGATTCTTGCTCAAGACAAAGACAAGTTACTTCAACATCTACAGTATGTAATGGCAGTTTTAAGGTGCCTAGGGTATTCTGTGAACAAAACAAAGTCCAGTCTAGTACCCTCTCAGGACATGTGCTTTCTGGGTGTGAGACTGAATACAGCCTCTCAGATGGCTTTTCTGACCCCGGACAAACAAAGAACTCTTCATCTATACTTCCAGCAATTATCAGTACTGTCCAGGCTGACTGCAAGGACAGTCCTTCAAGCCTTGGAGTTCATGGCATCTTGCATTCTGGTACTTCCCAATGCCAAACTGCATATGAGGAAGCTACAATGGTATCTCAAAAGTGTATGGACTCAACACTGCCACGATTTGGACACTGTCATTCAGATAATACCTTGCATCCAAAGGAATTCTTGTGGTGGGCACAGGAATGTCACCTAAACAAGGGACTCTCTGTGACCCGACCAGAGGCGAGTCAGATCAGAACGACGGATGCCTCAGACCTGGCTTGGGGAGCACACTTCAATGGGAAATGGATTCAAGACACGTGGCCTCCCAGACTACAGCATTTGCATATCAACATGAAGGAGATGTTAGCAGTCCAGTTTGCCCTGATGGCTTTCAAGGGCCTACTTCAACCAGGACAGGTGTTGATACGAACAGACAACACTACAGTCATGTGGTACATCAACAAGCAGGGGGGAACCCATTCTTACCCTCTTTGCAGACAAGCTATGATATTGTGGGAGACTGCTCTGAGTTTGCACATCACTCTTCAAGCACGGTTTCTGCCAGGGGCACAGAACTCCCTAGCAGATGTATTGAGCAGACAAATTGTGGATCCCCACGAGTGGAAATTGGATCCTCAAGTATTCCAACAGTTGACAGTGGCTTGGGGAACTCCAGACATAGATCTGTTCGCTTCCCCTCTAAATTTCCAACTACCAAAATTTTGCACAAAGATGTTTCACCCGAAAGCTTGGAAAGTGGATGCTCTATCTTTCAGTTGGAACAACCTTCACGTCTATGCTTTTCCTCCTCTGCCTCTCCTTACCAAGGTACTCTTGAAAGTCAGGCGGGGGACAAGCCTTGCATGATTTTAATAGCGCCAGATTGGCCACGACAGCGCTGGTATCCTCTGCTGAGGAGTTTAATTCAGGAGCCTCCTTGGCCTTTGCCACAGCTTCCTCACTTGTTGTCCCAGTCAAGCAGTCATTTGCTCAATGTCAGGGTGCAGTCCCTGCATCTAACGGCCTGGCGAATTCTGTTTTAGAGCCTGTGGGTTCTCAGCTTCCTCAACAGGTTTTGGATGTCATTTTGGAAGCCAGGTGGCCCAGCACTAGAAAGGTTTATGCTGATAAATGGAGGAAATTTTTTCTTTGGAGCACAACAAAGGACTTTGATGTCTCGGTACCTAATTTGAGTTTTACACTGCAGTACCTTACTGAATTACTAGACAAGGGTTTGTCATTTTCCTCTGTGAAGGTTCATGCTGCAGCCATTTCTGCTCACTATGATTGTGACCCTCCTTTATTTTCTCACCCTTTATTTAAGCAATTTCTTAGAGGGCAAAAATATAAGACCCCACGTGAGCTCCTACTCCTTCCTGGGATCTCAATTTTGTGTTGGAGAAGCTTACTTTGCCTCCTTTTGAACCTGCAGCTACGTCGAATTGAAGTTTTATCTTGGAAGACTGCCTTTTGTTGGCCATTACTTCTGCTAGAAGGGTATCTGAATTGCAGGCTCTCATGGCAGTTGAACCCTTTCTGATATTCCATAAGGATAGAGTTTCCTTACGTACTAACCCTACTTTTATGCCAAAAGTTATTTCTAATGTGGCCTTGAACCAGTCTATCCATTTGCCTACCTTTTATGCTGATCCCCAAAATAAGGGGGAAAAAATCTTGCATTCTTTGGATATACACAGGCAGTTACGTTACTATTTGAGCAGAACTAAGGAGTTCAGACAGACTCAACAGTTATTTGTTTCTTTTGCTTTGAGTTCACAAGGGAAAGCTGTTTCTAAGCAGACTATTTCAAAGTGGATTGCTAATTGTATTGTCTTTTGTTATTCTCATCATGGGAAGAATGTTCCTGCTGGGATTAGACCTCATTCCACTAGGGCTACTGCCACATCTACTGCTTTTTTGAGGGGTGTAGCTACTAAGGATATTTTGGAAGCAGCTATAAGCATTACCATCTCCCTCTTTACTCCAAGTCCAGGGCTGGGTTTGCCACTGCAGTCTTACAGGGCATGTTAGCAGCCTCTAATGCTTTTTAGTTTGCCAGCCTCCCTTTTCCTTTGCTTTGGGATTCTACCCACAGGTTATGACTGCAGCAATGTGAGATGAAGAACATAGTACAGTTTTGTACCTACCATAAATGTAGATGTTCGAGGATCCACATTGCTGCAGTCCTATTTTCCCTCCCTCCTTCCCCTCTATGGTTTGGGGTGGTTGTTGTTGTGGTTGTTGTTGTTATTGTTCCTTAGGGGTTATTATTTTCTCCTTTGTGGCTCTGGCCTTTCCTTTTTTTTTTTTAAGGCCTTCGGACATCTGGGGCAAGAAAGACTGAGGATATGGCGTCGGTCATGCGCTTAAGTACCACTACGTACTGACGTCAGCTCCGGGCGCCCATGACCGACGCCAGCCTAACTCTTTGGTATTCGGGCCGACCGAGGACAGCGGACTACCCACAGGTTATGACTGCAGCAATGTGGATCCTCGAACATCTACATTTATGGTAGGTACAAAACTGTACTTTTTGCTAGGACCATTCTCCAGGGGCTTTGGGACCCTTCTTCTACCTCCCAGTTGTTGTAAGCTATGGTAATCTACCCATACAGATCAGGCTACTGCAGCAATGATCAATATGAAAAAAAAGAGAGTACAGTAGTGTAAATAAATTTTACTTTGGCAGTAGATGTTGAATGATCTCTGCTGCAGTAGCCACTCCCTCATTCCACCCACCTTGTTTACACCAGTGTGTGGGCATTTTTTTTTTTTTTTTTTTTTCTTCTCCTTGTTCCTTTAAAAGTTATCTCAGGGCTCAGCCTCCCTCTGTTAGATGGCACGAAAGCTCTGAAGGTCTTGGTGCCCAAGCCTGTCTTTTAGGTAGTTCAGCCCAAGCTAATGGCTTGGGTGCATGGAAGTTGCCCTGAAGCTTGCAGGATATAACACCTGTACCTTAGGTTACTGCAGCAGGGATTAGTTGAACATCTACTGTTAAAGTAAATTTACCTACATAACTGTACTTTTCTACAACCCAAAATGTTTGCATGCAAATTTGTTTTTTATTTTACTGTTTTCTGCAGTTGAAGTATTAGCTGGACTGAAAACTCATAATGCAGATTAAAGTAGCAAAGTCTGTGTGTGTGTATATGTTTGTGCATGCATGCTTGTGCATTCTTTTAATCAAACTCCCAAACCAGCATTTGTCTCCAACGTGCTAGGACATAGCAGAGGAAGCAGAAGCATGGACTGACTATTTGTGCTGACAGTTCACTGTACACTTTGTATTTGGAATATGGAAATGGCCAGTCTATCTTCCCTAAATCCACTTTCACAATATGAAGTGTAAACTAGGCTGTCTAGATTATGGGCTGAAACCATAGAGTCCATGTCATACAGCAATTACATTTGTTTACTATGTAGTTTGTGTTGCAATGCCCAAATACCCCTCAGAAGCCAGAGTTTGACATTGCCTATTAAAAAACTTCTGTCCTCCTTTCATTTACTCATTCAGGTTTTTAGCACACAGGCCTTCTTTGTGAATGGTTTATTCAAAGGCCATGCATTCAGGTGAAATGTCCCATTCACACTTGGGATGGGGTGAAGAAAGGCAGTAATTTCTTTCATATTTTTAATATGAAATTTACTTGGAATTGTTGTTAATGCAACTACAGTTGGCCGTATATGCAGCTATTTAACTTGCACCATATATATGTATCTTTTATTACAGTTAGAAGAAAAAATAAAAATTCCCTTTTCAGCTCACTGTATGCCCCTCTAGACCTCCAACCCCTCTCCCCAGTCTTCAGCATTTTCCAGCACCTCTGAGTAGATTACAGGGAATCAAGTTTGGTATTCGTGCTTTGCCTTTAGTGTGTGTTTGTGTGTAAAACTGGCTTAAGTACAGCGTTTTTCCAAAAAGTTTGTACAGGGAGATGTTCATGTTTCACTGCTGCAGTCATCACATTTAAGTGATCTGCCTGCAGGTAGCCCTCAGTCGGCCTGAATACCAGAGCCATGGGATTTTTGCATCGGATGGTGTCACTTATTCCATGACATTATGTTGTCAGGGGTATAAAACATGCAGCTGACACCATCATATCAGTCTTTCTTGCCATGTGGTGCCTGAAGCAGACGCAGTTCGCAAGTGCCAGTCGGCCGCCTCCTGAAATTTTCATTTTTCGAGTTTCAGACCTGAAGTCTTCTAAAAGATAGTACCCTGTTGGGGATCCTTTTTTCTTGCTCTAACCAATGTCAGAAAAAATAATTGTCTTGCCTGTGGAAAGCAAATACCTCAGAGATTTTCATTCTTACTGCGTCGCCTATTTAGGCCCAGACCATGACGCCCCTCTCTGTCGGTTTTGTGCCTTGTTCAACACCCGAATTATTCGTTGTTGGGCTATTTTTTTTGCTAAATTCTTTTGCTGTCAATCTCCGTATTCCGGAATGACTTTGATAAGCCATCTGACTACCGATCTTCTGAAAAAACATAAGGATAATAAGAGACAGACCGCATAGGTCCAAAACTGCAGATGACACTTCCGTTAAGCTAGTTGCCAGTCTGCTGGTACTCAGTGAGGCACTTTCGCAGCCCCTGATACCCACTTCTGCAGATTCGCAGGCCTCTACTGAGACCCATTCGGAGTCCGGTGTGCTTCAACTATGGAACCTGCGGATGTCTCTAGCTTGGATGGGTCCGGAGCCACTGTGCAGGCTTCTGAGGGTGTATTCAGGCCTTCAGATTTTCATATTAAACCGACTACTTCATTTCAAACCAAAAATACCAAATTTCTCAGGGCTAGAGTTCGCACTACGCCTAGGAAACCGAAGACCAAAGCGCATTCTCAGGCCTACATGCCACAAAAACAAATGCTTAGAATGGCTGAAGACCTTATTACTTTAATTAGGGGAAGTCGGCCTTCCCCCTCAAAAAGACCAAAAACTGATTTTCCTTCCGATTCTTCAGATCAGGAGTCTGATAACTCTGACCCTTCTGATTACCAGGACATACCCTTATCTACCTATGAGGATTCTGATGCATAGGATTCCATTCCCTCTGCTTCTCCACCAAAAGATTTTTCTTTGGGTGAAACACTGCATACCCTTACAGAGCATTTCCACTGGGAGAGCCAGGACTACTCTGTCCAAAAAGAGACGTAAGGGAATTTTTAAACTTCAGCACAGGCCTCTAGCTGTCTCTCCTGATGTCCTTCAAGGATGCATCTGCAGTCATAACATATGGGTTGTCATGCCTCAGGCAGCCCTTCGGTCGGCTGGATTCCAAAGTCTGGGTCTGGCCTCGGCTGATGTCACACTTTCCCCGACGTCAGAGCTTCTGGGGTATAAAGACATCAGCCGACGCCATTTTCCTCAGTCTTTCTTGCCGCGCGGTGCCTTAAGCAGAAGCTGTTCGCAAGTGCCGGTCGGTCAGATCCAGAGATTTCAGCTACTGAAGACTTCTAAAAAAGCTAAGTACCCCGTTGGGGACTCTTTCTTGCCTCAGCCGATGTCAGACAAAGTAAATAATTGTTTAACTTGTGGGAAACAAATACTTCATAAGGATTTCCACTCTTACTGCCTTCCTTGCTTAGGCCCAGACCACGACGTATCAGCTTGTTTAGCCTGTGCCTCCTTCAACCGACGGACTCTTAGACGTCGGTCGGAGTTTGCAGAAGAGTTTTTTGGATCCGCTTTTGCATATAAAATGCCATCGGAGACCCCGACTACACATTTAGCCAAAAAACGCAAGGAAAAGGACCGACACTCGCGGCCCGCGGTTTCGGCTGAAACCATGGTTAGGCCTACCGCGAGTGTCTCTGTTTCGGCTGAAACAGAGTTCTCTGTTCTTACTTCTGCCGAAAACATACCTCCGACAACCAAGGCCAGAGAGGCCCCGGCTGAGTCGGCTACAGAAATTCCTACCGAAGAAGCAAGCGCACAAGAATTGTCCGACACCATTCCTTTGGACATTTCTACTCCTGCACGTGGGGCAGCTAGGCCCCCTGCTTCTATGTCTATTAAGGCCTTCTCCAGGGCTAAAGCAGCTAAAATTTCAAAAGCTTTGCCTGCAAAATCTACCTCTCAGAGACCTTCCTCAAGTTCTCAGATGCTCAGCCTTGCTGAGGACCTTATATCTCTGATTAGGGGTTCCCAACCTCACCCAGACAGGGCCTCTGAACCTCCTTCTGACAAAAGGCCTAGGACTGAACCTCTCTCCTCTGATATCTCTTCGGATGGATCTGATTTATCAGACCATCAGGAAGGGCCATACTCACCTTATGAGGATTCAGATGCAGAAGACTCTATTCCTTCTGCCTCCCCTCCAGAAGAATTTTCCTTTGGGGAGACTTTGCACTCAGTGAGGGAACACTTTCAATGGCAGGGACAGGATTTCTCTGATTCTAGGAAAAGACTAAGGACCTTTTTACACTTGCCACAGCATAGGCCTTTAGCCATTCCACCTGTGCTAACTGTAGTTGATGATGCATATAATGATGTCAGTTCTGCACCTGATTCTCTTCCCCCTGCCCCTGCCAAACCTGACAGATATTACAGGGTCCCGGATTCTCACTTCCACTTGTATAAAGCCCATGCTGCAGACCCGGAAACTATTTCGCAGGGCCCAAAAGGTGTTGCAGCTGCCACTGCCAAAACCCCCCTACCCTCTGAAAGAGAGTCAAGAGCATTAGAGAGATGGGGAAAAAAGGTTTATACATCTGCTACTCTTTCTGCCAGGGCTTTAAACTGTCAATTCCATATGATACAGTACCAGGAATATTTGTTAGATCGGCTGAATAAAAAGCTTTCCTCTCCTGAACCTTTAGACCGTAAGTCCCTTCAGGATTTGGTACACAACTCTCAGCAGGTCAGTAATCATTTCTTAAAATGTGGCTATGATGCACTGGAGACTTCATTTAGATCAGCTATGACCGGAGCAGTAATTCGAAGGCATGCCTGGCTAAAAGAGCAATCCTTGCCAGACCATGTCAAGGCTAAACTCCTAGATGCTCCAATGGAGAAACAAGTTTATTTGGCTCCCCTGCACAGGAGATTCTAAAGAAAGTGGAAGAAAAAGCAAAATCTGTGCAAACAGTAAAGGATTTTCTGCAAGTCCAACCTCCGAGGTTCAGCAGAAACTGGCCTTCAAAGAATTGGTCCTTTCCAGACACCTCCAGAGCACAGAGGGGCAGGAATAGACGCCCAAGAGGCAGAGGTCAATCAAAGGGTGCCTACAGGGGTCAGTGGCAACCTGTCAACCAGAGGAGTACCGCCACAGCTGCAACTACAACCACATCCACAGGACAGACACAATGACTTGGCTCTGATTCCACCTACCAGGGAACAACTGGAAGCACCCTTGGGCGGAAAGTTGGCTTTATTGCCAAAGAACTGGCATTGCATTACAAAAGACAAATGGACATTGCAAACAATAGACAAAGGATACAGGTTTCACTTCCACGCTTTACCAAAAAAGAGCGGAATGCCAAACCTTCCACCAAACCAGAAGCCAGAGGCTCTAAGACAAATCAACAATTTACTTCAGATGCAAGCAATAGAAAGGGTACCATCTATGGAACAAGGCCAGGGATTTTACTCAAGACTATTCCTTGTACCAAGAAAAGAATCCCAGTGGAGGCCTATTCTCGACTTGTCCGCACTAAACACATATCTCATTGTGCCAAAATTCAAAATGCTGACCCTACAGCAACTTCTTCCCATGTTGGGCAAGGAGTCTTGGCTGGTGACTCTAGATCTCAAGGAGGCATACCTGCACGTCCCTATACGACCAGATTGCAGAAGACACCTCAGATTTCTTGCAGGATCAGAGCATTATCAATTCTCAGCATTGCCCTTTGGCTTATCTACTGCGCCCAGAGTATTCACTAAATGCCTGGCATCAGTAATTGCACATTGCAGGCTTCAGGGAATTCAAATCTACCCATACCTGGACGACTGCCTAATACAAGCGTACAACAAGACAAAACTAATAAAGGATTTGGCCTATGTCATACACCTGTTACAGGCCTTGGGATACACAGTCAACATCCAGAAGTCAAGACTAGTGCCATCCCAAAGGATAACATTTTTGGGTGCAGATCTGGACACAATAACTCAGATGGCTTTTCTCTCAGAAGAAAAACAAAAGCAACTCCCAGTCTACTTCATGGCTTTGACAAGACAAACTCAGCTTACTGCAAGGAAAGTCCTGCAGGCCCTGGGTTACATGGCATCCTGCATAATCTTGATTCCGCATGCCAGGCTTCATATGAGGAAATTACAATGGTACCTAAGGAATGTATGGTCTCAACACAGGCACAGTCTAGAAACCATGATACCAATCATTCCATGCCTGAAAAAAGAATTCCTGTGGTGGGCTCAGGCCTGCCAGACCAACAGAGGGTTGCCTTTCAACAAACCACAACCAAGGCAGACCATCACCACGGACGCCTCAGACCTAGGATGGGGAGCACACATGGAAGACAAGTGCATCCAAGGCCTATGGTCTCAAGACCAGCTGAACTTGCACATAAATCTAAAGGAGATGCTGGCAGTGAAGCATGCAATCGAGGCATTCAAATCATTCCTCCAGCAAGGACATCTGCTGATAAGGACAGACAATACCACAGTCATGTGGTACATCAACAAACAGGGAGGCACGCATTCCTACCCTCTATGCCGGATGGCAATGGACTTGTGGAACCTAGGCCTGAATCTCAACATCCAACTGCAGGCCAAATTCGTACCAGGAAAAGAGAATTCACTAGCAGACAGCTTAAGCAGAACTACCACGGATGCTCACGAATGGATGCTGCATCCAGACATCTTCAAAATCATAACAAACAAATGAGGAATGCCAGAGATAGACCTGTTCGCCTCCCCACTCAACCACCAACTGAAGAAATTCTGCTCAAGAGTATACCACCCACTAGCCTGGAGGGTGGACTCCCTCTCTTTCAGCTGGAAGGCCCTAACAGTGTATGCCTTTCCACCTCTCCCATTGATGTACAAAGTTCTACTGAAGATCAGGTAGAAACAGCCAAAGGTGATTCTGATAGCTCCAGACTGGTCAAGGCAGCATTGGTATCCGCTACTGAGAAGCATGTCTCGGACGAACTCATGGCCTCTTCCCCTATGGCCCTTCTAACGCAGAACAACTACAAGACCCTGCATCCAGACTTGAAAACACTGCAGCTAACTGCCTGGAAAATTGCTTAAAACAAAACCAAACTGTTTTATCTCAGAGGGTCAAGGACATTATCCTGGAGGCTCGCAGACCCTCCACAAGAAAAACATACTCAGCTAAATGGAAGAGATTCCTCATTTGGAGTGCATCAAAGGGTACAAATGTCACACTGGCAAACCTAGCACACATCCTAGAATACTTAGCAGAACTGTTCCACAATGGCCTCTCCTATTCTTCCATTAAGATTCATGCTTCAGCAATTTCAGCAGAGTACAACATGGATCCTCCTGTCTTCTCTCACCCTCTCCTCAGACAATTTTTAAGAGGGATCAGAAATGTAAAACCTCCAAGGAAGCCCCCTCTGCCTGCATGGGATCTCAATTTTGTGCTGGAAAAAATTAACACTACCCCCTTTTGAACCAGCAGCAACAGCAGATTTACAGTTCTTATCTTGGAAAACTGCTTTCCTTCTAGCAATCACTTCAGCAAGAAGCATATCCGAGTTACAGGCACTAATGGCAGTGCAGCCTTTCCTTATTTTTCACCAGGATAGAGCGTCTCTGAGAACCAATCCTACTTTCATGCCAAAGGTGGTATCCTTGAACCAAGCTATTCATTTGCCTACTTTCTTCCCTAACCCACAGAACAGGGGGGAAAAACTATTGCACACCTTGGATGTACACAGACAACTACGCTACTATCTGGACAGAACTAAAACCAGCAGAAAAACTGACCAACTTTTTGTAGCATATGCAACTGGAGTGCAAGGAAAAGCAATTTCCAAACAGACAATTTCAAAATGGATAGGAAATTGCATTCGATTCTGCTACTCTTTTCATGGAAAGACAACTCCTGAAAATATCAGGCCTCACTCCACAAGAGCCACAGCCACCACTACAGCTTTCTTACGAGGAGTGGCTACCAAGGACATTTTAGAAGCTGCTACTTGGAGCTCCGTGCATACTTTTTGCCAAGCATTACAATCTACCTTTACTCCAGATCCCGAGCAGGTTTTGCAACTGCAGTTTTACAGGGGATCTTAATTACACCATCATTATCTTAGTACCTCCTCCCCCAGTTTGGCTAGGGTATTCTACCCATATGTTATGACTGCAGATGCATCCTTGAAGGACATAGTACAGTTTTGTACCTACCATAAATGTAGATGTCCGATAGGTATGCATCTGCAGTCAGGATTACCCACCCTCCTTCCCCTCTGTGGTATTCCTAGGGTGCTTACCCCTATTTTTAGCTAGCTGGGGGAATCTATTATGGTGTATTTGTATGTATATATGTATATATATTTTGTTTGCTACTGTTTGGAATTTTCAACATTTATCCAAATTTAGCCTTCCTAGAGGGCACCTGGCATCTGGGGCAAGAAACACTGAGGAAAATGGCGTCGGCTGATGCCTTTATACCCCAGAAGCTCTGACGTCGGGGAAAGTGCGACATCAGCCGAGGCCAGACCCAGACTTTGGAATCCGGCCGACCGAAGGGCTGCCTGAGGCAGGACAAAACCCATATGTTATGACTGCAGATGCATACCTATCGGACATCTACATTTATGGTAGGTACAAAACTGTACTTTCTGGAAATTGTAGATGTCTTCTTGGAATCCAGCTTTACCCCTGATACTTCGCCTCCAGCTCCCAGGAAACCTGACCGGTACTATAGAGTACCTAACTCCCACAAATTCCTCTTTAAGAATCCTGCTGCGGATCCAAACACCATTTCCCAGGGTCCTAAAAGCATTAAGGCTACAACGGCCAAAAATCCTACCCCTTTGGACAGGGATTCTACGGCTTTAGACAGATTGGGTAAGAAGGTATACACCTCTGCTACTCTTGCCATCAGGGCTTTAAATTGCCAGTTTCATATGTTAAAGTATCAACAACATATTATGGAACTAATTAAACAGAAAATGATGTTGATTCCTGATTATGCGGAACATAAAGATTTACAAGAGTTAATGCATTCTGCTAACCAAGTTGGTAAACATACCTGCAGTGTGATTTTGATGCTTTAGAAGCATCTTGCAGGGCTGCTGTCACTGGGTCTCTTCTTAGAAGGCATGCTTGGCTTAAGGAACAAACCTTGCCAGACCATGTCAAAGCAAAATTACTAGATGCACCATTAAACCAAGAGCGTCATTTTGGCAATAAAGCAGAAGTCGTCCCCAAAAGGATGGAGGAAAAAGCTAAATTTATGCAAACTGTTAAAGATTTCTTACAGCTACAGCCACCTAGCTTCAGTAGGCATCTGCTTTCTAAAAACTGGTCTCTTCCAGTCCCTCCCAAACCTTCTAAGTCCAAACCCAGGGGCAGCAGACCACCAAGACTACAGTCTCAGGGTATGCACAGATCTAAGCAATGGAGTGCTCCCACCTCCAAAACAGGGAGTAGTAAGCTGCCATCCTATGGTAAAATCTCAGTGACTTATCCTTAACTCTTTCAAGCCTAGCCCAAGTACTTGCACCTTTAGGAGGGAAACTTGCCCTGCATGCCAAAAACTGGGAGTACATTACCCAGGACAGATGGGTCTTAAGCATGCTTTCCCAGGGATACAGATTCCACTTCCACTCACTCCCAACCCCAAGCGGATGGCCAGACCTCCCCCCAAACTAGTGGGCAGAGGCCCAAAAGCAAGTACTTTCTCTTCTCCGTATCAAGTCTGTTCAACCTGTCCCAGCAGAACAAAGGAGACAAGGATTTTATTCCAGACTGTTTCTGGTACCCAGAAAAGAAAACTCCTGGCATCCTATCCTGGATCTGTCTATTCTCAACACCTTTCTGGTGGGTCCAAAATTCAAAATGCTCACTCTTCAACAGCTGCTTCCTGTTATAGCCAAGGACTCCTGGCTAGCAACCCTAGACTTGAAAGAAGCTTATCTGCACACCCCCATAAGGGAATCATGCAGGAAATACCCAAGATGTTCTTCGTGTTTCACTGTTGCAGTCATTACATTTGAGTAATCTGCTGGCAGGTTGCCCTCAGTCGGCCTGATTAACAAAGTTTTGGTCCTGCGTCGGTTGCTGTCCCTTCTTCCATGTCATCAGGGGTATAAAACATGCAGCTGACGCCATTACATCAGTCTTTCTTACCGTGCGGTGCCCGTAGTAGAAGCAGTGCCGTTCGTCCGACTCCTGAAATTTTCGTTTTCGAGTTTCAGAACCAAAGTCTTGAACTAAAAGCTTTCTTGCTCCTTACCGATGTCAGTAAAAGTTAATAATTGCATTACTTGTGGGAAGAAAATACCTCAAGGATTTTCATTTGTACTGTATTTTTTGCCTTGGCCCTGATCAACAACGTACCTTGCTGTCGCTTTTGTGCTAAATTTAATCAACGTACTATTAAACGTCGGTATATTGTTGCTACTAAATATTTTGTCTCATGTTTTAATTATCCAGAAATGTAGTCTGTTAGCAAACAGACTACCGGAATACCTAAAAAAAACACAAAGAAAAAGACAGACTGAGGTCCAAAACTGACGATGATGCTTCTCCTAAGCCAGTCACCAGTACTCAGTGAGGCGCTTTTGCAGACCCTGATACCCGCTACTTGTGATTTGCAGGCCTCTACTGACACCCATTCGGAGTCCGGTATGCCGCGAGATGCTTCAGTTATGGAACCCGTGGGTGTCTCTACCTTGAGTTGGTCTGGAGCCGCTGTACAGGCACTGGCTTTTGAGGGTGTTTTTAGGCCTACAGATTTGTATATTAGACCAACGCCATCTTCAAAACTAAGGCCAAAATCTAAGTCTCTCTAAAAAAACAGACACCTGGGCCACATGTGCAGGCCCCTATGCCTAAAAAAAACAAATGATCAAAATGGCTGAAGATTTAATTACTCTGATCAGGGGTAGCCAACCCCCTCTTCCTAAGAGGCATAGGCAAGACTTTGATTATGAATCTTCCGAAGAGGATTCTATTTCTTCTGACTCTTCTAAGGAACAGGATTTGTCTATACCAACTTATGAGGACTCTGATGCAGAATGTTCCATT
Organism: Protopterus annectens; assembly: GCF_019279795.1. NCBI lineage: Eukaryota > Metazoa > Chordata > Ceratodontiformes > Protopteridae > Protopterus > Protopterus annectens. The sequence continues at coordinate 754,955,640 of NC_056727.1, forward strand.
CCTTCTGCATCTCCCCCCTAAGGATTTTTCTTTTGGGGAAACCATATATACCTTAAGGGAAAATTTCCACTGGGAAAGTCGGGATTTCTGTGAATCTAAAACGAGACTTGGGGATTTTCTTCTTCTTCCTCAGCATAGGCCTTTGGCTATACCTCCTGTTCTAGACATTGTTGATGTTTTTTTCAGAATCTAGTATGGCTCTGATTCTTTGCCTCCGGCTCCTAGTAAGCCAGACAGATACTACAGGGATCCTGACTCCCACAAATTTCTTTTCATAAATCCTATTGCAGATCCTGAAACCATTTCTCAGGGTCCCAAGGGCATTAAGGCTTCTACTGCTAAAAATCCAACCCCTTCTGATAGAGATTCCAGGGCGCTGGATAGATGGGGTAAGAAGGTTTCACTTCTGCATCCTTGGCAATCAGGGCTTTAAACTGTCAATTTCATATGCTAAAATATCAACAGTATATCATGGGACTCCTTAAACAGAAAATGATAATTTCTGACTGTGTGGAAAATAAAGATTTACAGGATTTATTGCATTCAGCTGAACAAGTTGGAAAACATACTTTGCAATGTGGTTTTGATTATTTGGAGGCCTCTTGCAGGGCTGCTGTAACTTGGTCTGTGCTAAGAAGGCATGCTTTGCTCAAAGAGCAAACTCTGCCTGATAATGTTAAAGCAAAATTGTTGGATGCTCCTTTACAACAGGACAGTCTCTTTGGTAATAAGGCTGAAGAAGTTTTAAAAAATATGGAAGATAAAGCTAAATCTATGCAAACTGTGAAAGATTTCTTACAAGTGCAACCTCCAAGGTTTAGTAGGCACTGACCTACTAAGAACTGGTCCTTTCCAGTTCCTTCGAGAGCCACTCAAGCCAAACCCAGACATTCCAATGGCTTCAGGTTTCAGTCACAAGGGACTTTTAAAACAAAACAATGGGGTGCCTCCACCTCCAAATCTGGAAACAACAAGGCACCTCCCTATGGTAAGCAGTCTCAATGACTTCCCTCTACACTCACCAAGCACTTACCTTTTAGCAGGCCCTTTGGGGGGAAAACTGGCACTTCTTGCAAGAAACTGGCAACTTATAACCCAGGACAAATGGGTTTTAAATTTAGTATCCCAGGGATACAGATTTTATTTTCACACATTGCCAATCCCAGACAGATGGCCAGATCTGCCCCCAAATCAGTGGGCAGAGGCCCAGAAACAAGTTCTTTCCCTCATGAACATGGGGGCTATTCAACCAGTACCAGAAGAGGAAAAGGGACAATGTTTTCCATTCAGGACTTTTCCTGGTACCCAGAAAAGACAAATTATGGCGTCCAATTCTGGACTTATCTATACTAAACACATTTCTGGACATTCCAAAATTCAAGATGCTGACTCTTCAACAGTTGCTTCCTATGCTAGGAAAGATGCCTGGTTGGTAACTAGACTTAAGAGGCTTACCTGAATATCCCAATCAGGGAATCTTTCAAAAGATACCTCCGCTTCAAATCAGGCTACTTGCATTTCCAGTTCTCTGCACTGCCCTTTGGCTTATCTACTGCGTCCAGGGTCTTCACAAAGTTCCTGGCTCCAGTAATTGCATTTTGCAGGCAAAGAAATATTCAAATATATCCATACCTGGACGATTGTCTAATTCAGGCAGAAGACAAGGACATTCTTCTAAAGCATCTGGCATTTGTAAAAAGGGATGTCCTTCAAGGATGCATCTGCAGTCCTTACAAATGGGTTGTCCTGTCGTCAGGCAGCCCTTCGGTCGGCCGGATTCCAAAGTCTGGGTCTGGCTTCGGCTGGTGTCGCACTTCACCCGACGTCATTGCGGCAGTTATTCGGGTATAAAGGCATCAGCCGACGCCATTTTCCTCAGTCTTTCTTGCCGCGTGGCGCCCGAAGCAGAAGCTGTTCGCAAGTGCCGGTCGGTCAGATCCAGAGATTACTTCTACCGAATACTACTTTGAAGACTTCTATAAAGCTAAGTACCCCGTTGGGGACTCTTTCTTGCCTCAGCCGATGTCAGAGAAAGTTAATAACTGTTTATCTTGTGGGAAACAAATACCTCATAAGGATTTCCACTCTATTGCATACATTGTTTAGGCCCAGACCACGGCGTAGCAGCTTGTCTAGCCTGTGCTTCTTTTAACCGGCGGACGCTTAGGCGTCGCGGACTTTGCTGAACAGATTTTCGGCTCGATTTTGCCTACATTATGCCGTCGGATCCTCCGACTACGCAAATAACCAAAAGCGCAAAGAAAGGACCGACATTCGCGGTCAGCGGTTTCGGCTGAAACGCGGTTAAGCAATCCACGAGTGTCTCGGTTTCGGCGAAACCGAGCAGGCGGTTCTTTCTTGAGCCCATAACTTCCCTTCTACTCAGCCCTATTCTATCCTGGTAGAATCGGATTCTGATATCCACCCTTCTGTTGCGATTTCACAGGATTTATCAGACACCATTCCACTAGATATTTCTACCCCTGCACGTGGAGCTGCTAGGTCTCCTCCAGCTATGTCTATTAAGGCCTTTGCCAGGGCTAAAGCAGCCAAAACTTCCAAACCTGTGCCTGCCAAGCCCGTCTCTCACAGGCCCAGCACCAGGTCCCATATGCTTTCTTTGGCACAGGATCTCATCACTTTAATTCGTGGATCCCAGCCTCATCCAGACAGGGCCTCTCTCCCTCCTCCAGAAAAGAGGCCTAGAGCAGAGACCCCTGAGCCAGTAGCCACAGATGATTCTTCTGATGATTCAGAACATACAGACCCTCCTGAGGCTTCTTATTCTCCTTACGAAGACTCTGATGCTGAGAGTCCATCCTTCAGCCTCTCCTCCTGAGGAATTTTCCTTTGGGGAAACCTTACATGCTATGAGGGAACAATTTCAGTGGCAGGGCCAAGATTTCTCAGACTCTAGAAAAAGGCTTAGGACCTTTCTACACTTACCACAGCATAGGCCTTTAGCTATTCCTCCAGTTCTATCTGTTGTTGATGATGCATTTAATGATGCTTGCACTACTCCTGATACTTTACCTCCGGCTCCTGCTAAACCAGATAGGTACTACAGGGTCCCGGACACTCATCACCACTTAGTCTCTGGATCTGCAAAAGGGGCCTTGTATATCTCCCAGGGCCCTAAAGCTGTAGCAGCTACTTCTTCTAAAAACCCCCTCCCCTCTGAAAGGGAATCCAGGTCCTTAGAGAGATGGGGTAAAAAAGTTTACACCTCTGCTACTTTGTCAGCTAGAGCTTTGAACTGCCAATTTCATATGATTCAATATCAAGAGTTTATGCTTGACCAGTTGACTAAAAAGCTGTCCTCTGAAGAATCTTTAGATAAAAAGTATGTTCAAGAAATGTTACATAACATACAGCAGGTTAGTAACCATTCTTTGAAATGTGGCTATGATGCACTGGAGGCTTCCTTTAGATCAGCCATGACTGGCACAGTTATCAGGAGGCATGCATGGTTGAAAGAGCAGGCATTACCAGACCATGTCAAATCTAAGCTTTTGGATGCACCTATGGACAAGGTCAATTTATTTGGTGCCCCCGCACAGCAGGTTCTGAAAAAGATGGAAGAGAAAGCAAAATCTGTGCAAACAGTAAAAGATTTCTTACAAGTTCAACCTCCAAGGTTTAGCAGGAATTGGCCCTCCAAGAATTGGTCCTTTCCGGACTCCTCTAAGGCACAAAGAGGCAGGAATAGGCGCTCTAGAGGCAGAAACCAATCCAGGGGTGCCTACAGGGGTCGTCAGTGGCAGGGTAACAACCAACGAGGCACGGATACAGCCACCACCACTACAACAACTCAATCACAGTGACTTGGCGGTGGCACCGCCTACCAGGGAACAACTAGAAGCACCCTTAGGCGAAAAGCTAACATTATTTTCAAGAAACTGGCACTGCATTACAAGAGAAAAATGGATTTTGCAGACTATAGACAAAGGTTACAGGTTCCATTTCCATACACTACCAGGAAAGAGAGGGATGCCAAACCTACCACCTTCTCAAAGGGCAGAAGCTCTAAAACAAATATCTCAATTATTAAGAATGCGTGCTGTGGAAAAGGTACCATTTATGGAGCAAGGGAAGGGATTTTACTCCAGGCTCTTCGTGGTACCAATAAAAGAAAACAAATGGAGGCCTATTCTAGATCTGTCCGCTCTAAATACATTCCTCATTGTTCCAAAATTCAAAATGCTGACCCTACAGCAGCTTCTTCCCATGCTGGGCAAGGAGTCTTGGCTGGTAACTCTAGATCTCAAGGAGGTATACCTGCACGTCCCCATAAGACCAATTTGCAGAAGATACCTCAGATTTCTTGCAGGATCAGAGCATTATCAATTCTCAGCATTGCCCTTTGGCTTATCTACTGCGCCCAGAGTGTTCACGAAATGCCTGGCATCAGTAATCGCTCATTGCAGACTTCAGGGAATTCAAATCTATCCCTACCTGGACGACTGCCTGATACAAGCGGACAACAAAAACAAATTAACAGAAGACTTACAAAGAGTCATCTACCTGCTACAAGCCCTGGGATACACAGTCAATACAAAAAAGTCAAGGCTGATTCCATCCCAAATAATAACCTTTCTGGGTGCAGAACTGGACACATCAAAACAAATGGCATTTCTAACTACAGAAAAGAAAGAGCAACTTCCTCTCTATTTCTTGGCATTAACAAAGCAGAGCCATCTAACTGCAAGAAAAGTGCTACAAGCTCTAGGCTTCATGGCATCCTGCATAATTCTGGTCACTCATGCCAGGCTTCATATGAGAAAGCTACAGTGGTACCTAAAGAATTTGTGGTCTCAGCACAAGCACAGCCTGGAAACCAAAATTCCAATGATCCCATGCCTGAAGCAAGAGTTCTTATGGTGGGCTCAGGCCTGTCAATCAAACACAGGACTGCCCTTCTGCAAAAGTCAACCAAGACAAACTATCACGACAGATGCCTCAGACCTCGGTTGGGGGCACACATGATGGACAAGTGCATTCAAGGCCTATGGACTCAAGACCAACTGCATCTGCACATAAATCTAAAAGAAATGATGGCAGTAAAATTGGCAATCCAGGCATTCAGACCTCTTCTCCACGAAGGCCAGCTGTTGATAAGGACAGACAACACCACAGTTATGTGGTACATCAACAAACAGGGAGGCACACACTCATACCCCCTATGCCGGCTGGCACTAGACCTATGGGATGTGGCTCTGAGCTACAACCTTCAGTTACAGGCAATTTATGTACCAGGGAAGGAAAACATTCTAGCAGACATATTAAGCAGAACTACAACAGATGCCCACGAATGGATGCTGCATCCGGACATCTTCAAAGCCATCACAAGAGAATGGGGATTACCACAAATAGACTTGTTTGCATCCCCATACAATCACCAGTTGAAGAAATTCTGCACAAGGACTTACTTGCTTGGAAGGTGGACTCCCTATCTTTCAGTTGGAAAAGCCTGACAGCATACGCATTCCCACCACTTCCTTTGATGCACAAGGTGCTTCTCAAGATCAAAGAGGAACGTCCGAGGATCATTCTGATAGCCCCAGACTGGCCAAGACAACATTGGTACCCACTGCTGAGGAGCATGTCCCGGGAACAAATATGGAAACTGCCCCTGATCCCATTACTGCTGACACAGAACAACTACAACATTCTGCATACAAACCTAAAAACTCTGCAGCTAACTGCCTGGAACATTACATAACAGAAATTAACCCAAATTTATCCCAAAGGGTTAAGGACATAATCCTGGAGGCTTGTAGACCTTCAACAAGAACGAATTATGCAGCTAAATGGAAAAGATATCTCATCTGGAGTGCTGCAAAGGGGCAAGATGTGACACTAGTGAACATAGCCAACATCCTGGAGTACTTGGCGGAGCTCTACCACACAGGCCTGTCCTATTCCTCCATCAAGATACATGCATCAGCTGTTTCAGCACAATACAGCTTGGATCCTCCTGTCTTCTCGCATCCTCTGCTCAGACAGTTTCTGAGGGGAATTAAAAATGTAAAACCTCCCAGGAAACCTCCATTGCCAGCTTGGGACTTGAACTTTGTGCTAGAAAAACTGACTCTACCTCCTTTCGAGCCAGCAGCTACAGCAGACTTGCAATACTTATCCTGGAAAACTGCCTTCCTGCTGGCAATAACTTCAGCAAGAAGGGTCTCTGAACTACAAGCATTAATGGCAGTACAACCCTTCCTGATCTTCCATCAAGATAGTGTCCATGAGAACAAATCCTACATTTATGCCTAAGGTGGTATCCAGAGTCTCTTTAAATCAGGCTATCCACCTTCCTACATTCTTCCCCAATCCACAGAACAGGGGAGAAAAGCTCTTACATACCTTGGATGTACACAGGCAATTACGCTACTACCTGGACAGGACAAAAAACAATAGAAAAACTGACCAGCTCCTGGTAGCTTATGCAACAGGAAAAGAAGGAAAACCAATTTCTAAACAGACAATCTCCAAATGGATAGGAAATTGTATTAGACTTTGTTACTCCTACCATGGAAAGAAAACTCCAGAGAACATCAGGCCTCACTCCACAAGGGCCACAGCCACTACCACAGCTTTCTTACGAGGTGTGGCTACCAAGGACATTATAGAGGCTGCTACTTGGACCTCCGTGCATACATTTGCCAAGCATTATAACTTACCTCTATACTCTAGATCCCGTGCTGGCTTTGCCACTGCTGTTTTGCAAGGGATCCTGACTACACCATAATCTATTCTCATTTCCTCCTCCCCTAGTTTAGCTATGGTATTCTACCCATTTGTAAGGACTGCAGATGCATCCTTGAAGGACATAGTACAGTTTTGTACCTACCATAAATGTAGATGTCCGAGAGGAATGCATCTGCAGTCAGGATTACCCACCCTCCTTCCCCTCTGAGATACTCCTTAGGGTACTTACCAATCTTCAGCTAGCTTGGGGGGGATCTATTATGGTGTATTTGTTTGTATATATGTACATACATGTTTATTTTGTGTGTTTGCTCTCTACTATTTGGAAACTTTGACATTTATCCAAATTTAGCCTACCAAGAGGGCACCTGGCATCTGGGGCAAGAAACACTGAGGAAAATGGCGTCGGCTGATGCCTTTATACCCGAATAACTGCCGCAATGACGTCGGGTGAAGTGCGACACCAGCCGAAGCCAGACCCAGACTTTGGAATCCGGCCGACCGAAGGGCTGCCTGACGACAGGACAACCCATTTGTAAGGACTGCAGATGCATTTCTCTCGGACATCTACATTTATGGTAGGTACAACACTGTACTTTCTAACTTGTCTAGGGTACACCATAAACGAAAAGAAATCACAACTGTGGTACCCTCTCAAAAAATTACATTCCTGGGTGCAAGCTTGAGTACAACTGCCCAGATGGCTTACCTTATGCCAAAAAAGCAAATTAATTTGGTAACTTACTTCAAACGGGTGGCCACAAAATCCCCGCTGTCTGCAAGACAAATTCTGCAAGATTTGGGGTTCATGGCCTCCTGCATTCTTCTAATTTCATATGCAAGAATGCATATGAGGGAACTTCAGTGGTACTTAAAAGGTTTATGGAGTCAACATTGTCACAGCCTGGAAACAATGATTCCTATCATACCTTGCCTGCAACTAGAGATGTTCTTCGTGTTTCACTGTTGCAGTCGTTACAGTTGGGTTATCCTGCTGGCAGGCTACCCTCAGTCGGCCTGGATTCCAAAGTCTAGGTCCAGCATCAATTGCTGTTGCCTCTTCCCTGACGTCAGTGCGCCAGGGGTATAAAAGATGCAGCCGACGCCATTTTCTAGTCTTTCTTGCCACACAGTGCCCGAAGTAGAAGCAGTTCGCAAGTGCCGGTCGGCCAGCACCTAAGATTTTCGTGTTCGAATTTCAGATCCGAAGTCTTCATTAAAAGCTAAATACCCCATTGGGGAAACTTTTTTCCTTGCTCCAGACCGATGTCAGAAAAAGTTAATAATTGTATTTCTTGTGGGAAGCAAATACCTCATAAGGATTTTCATTCTTACTGCATACCTTGCCTAGGCCCTGACCACGACGTTGCTAGTTGTCGGATGTTCATCGTGTTACCCTGCTGCAGTCATCACACTTGGGTTATCCTGTCGTCAGGCGGTCCCGCAGTCGGCCGGAATTCCAAAGTCTTGGTCCGGCGTCGGTTGCTGTCGCTTCTTCCCTGACGTCAGTGCGCCAGGGGTATATATAATGCATCCGACGCCATTTTCTTCAGTCTTTCTTGCTGCACGGTGCCAGAAGCAGTTCGCAAGTGCCGGTCGGCCGACTCCTGAGATTTTCGAAGTCGAATTTCAGATCCGAAGTCTTCAGTAAAGCTAAGTACCCCATTGGGGAAACTTTTCTTGCCTCAGACCGATGTCAGAAAAAGTTAACAATTGTATTTCTTGTGGGAAGCAAATACCTCATAAGGATTTTCATTCTTACTGCATACCTTGCCTAGGCCCAGACCACAACGTCACTGGTTGTTGTTTTTGTGCTAGGTTCAATAAGCGTACTATAAAAAGACGCTTTGATTTCGCACGACAATACTTCGGTAGAAAGTTTAACTACACAATGCCGTCGGAGCAACCAACTACTGGCGTGCACAAAAAACGCAAGGATAAGGACAGGCAGCCTAGACCCAAGCCAGACTCCGAGGCCTCGGCTGGGCGGGTCTCCAGTTCACCGGTTTTCAGCGAGGCTCCTACACAGCCCCTGGCTACCGCAGATTTGGAACCAGAGACCGCTTCAGAGCCTTTGGCGGAGAGTGCTAGGACGACGCAGCCATTTTGTTTAGCCCTTACCGATGACACTGCAGAAAGAGATGTTGGTGCTGCAGAAACACCTTCAGTTTCTGAAGGCGTCTTCAGACCGACGCTCACCATAAAAAGATATCCTAAGCTTAAGACTCCTATTAAACCAAAAAAGACTGCACTTCAGTCTCCAGTTCAAGGCCCCATGCCTAAGAAACAGATGCTTAAAATGGCGGAATATTTGATCTCTCTAACCAGGGGTTCCCAACCCCCACCTGACAAAAGGCCTAGACAAGAGGAAGATTATGCCTCCTCTGATCAAGTGTCTATTTCCTCAGGCTCCTCTGAGGACCAAGATTACTCTTTTCCCCCTTATGAAGATTCTGATGCTGAGGATTCCATTCCCTCAGCTTCTCCCCCTGAAGACTACTCCTTTGGGGAAACTTTACACACTATGAGGGAACATTTTCACTGGGAAGGTCAGGACTACTCTGACTCAAAGAAAAGGCTCAGAGTTTCCTTTACTCCCCCAGCACAGACCTCTTGCTATCCCCCCAGTTTTAGACATTGTGGATGATGTTTACTTAGAATCTAGTTTGAACCCAGATTCTCTGCCTCCTGCTCCAGCCAAACCAGACAGATTCTATAGAGTGCCTGACTCCCACAAATTCCTTTATAAAAGCCCTGTTGCTGATCCAAGATCCAGAGACTATCTCCCAGGGTCCCAAAGGGGCTAAGGCTTCTATGGCAAAAAATCCTGTACCCTCTGAAAGGGACTCCATAGCACTAGACAGGTGGGGGAAAAGGTTTACACCTCGGCCACTCTAGCTATGAGAGCACTAAATTGCCAATTTCACATGCTAAAATATCAGCAATTTCTAATGTCTCAGTTAAGACAAAAAATGAGCACACTCCCTCAACAGTCTGAATTGAAAGACATGCAGGATCTGTTGCATGCAACTGAACAGGTGGGCAAACATACTTTACAATGTGGGTTTAATTCTTTAAAGGCTTCCTGTAGAGCAGCTGTCACTGGGTCTGTTATACGTAGGCATGCTTGGTTAAAGGAACAAACTCTGCCTCATCATGTTAAAGCAAAGCTTCTAGATGCTCCCTTACAGCAGGATGTCCTATTTGGAGTTAAAGTAGAAGAAGTCTTAAAGAAAATGGAGGGTAAGCCAAAATCTATGCAGACAGTCAAAGATTTTCTACAGGTACAGCCCCCTCGCTTGAGCAGAAATTGGCCAAAAAAAATTGGTCCTTTCCAGCTACTGACAGACCACAGAGGGGTAAATACAGACATCCAAGAGGCAGAGGGCAACCACAAGCCCAATACGAACCTCGACAATGGGGCACTGCAACACAGAAGGGAGGAGAAGACAGGCCCCAAACTACTAGAAGGCAAACTCAATGACTTGCACCTCATCTGGCCAAACAACACTCTCTTGGCAGCTCCCTTGGGAGGAAAACTCGCACTTTTTTCAGACAACTGGCACATTGTCACAAAGGACAAATGGGTCCTAGACATAATTTCACGAGGATACAGATTCCATTTACACACCTTGCCAATGAAAAGAGGAATGCCAAACCTGCCACAAAATCAATGGGCAGAGGCACAAAAACAAATTACAGCTCTCATGGACATGAGCCATTCAACTGGTACCTACACAGGAGCAAGGCCAAGGATTTTACTCAAGACTCTTTCTAGTCCCGAGAAAGGACAATGCCTGGAGACCAATTCTGGACCTTTCAATTCTAAACACCTTCTTACAAGTACCCAAATTCAAGATGCTAACACTACAGCAGCTTCTTCCCATGTTGGGCAAGAAAGCATGGCTAGTAACGTTGGACCTCGAGGAGGCATACCTGCATGTCCCTATCAGACAAAGTTGCAGAAGATACCTCCGTTTCATTGCAGGTTCAACCCATTACCAATTCTCTGCAGTGCCCTTTGGCTTATCCACTGCGCCCAGGGTCTTCACAAAATGCCTGGCACCAGTAATTGCATACTGCAGACAAAGAGGAATTCAAGTATACCCATACCTGGATGACTGCCTCATCCAAGCAGAAAGCAAGGACATCCTCTTACAACATCTGGCTTTTGTAAAACATCTAAGTTGCCTGGGGTACACAGTAAACGAAAAGAAATCAAAACTAGTACCCTCACAAAATATGACATTCCTGGGTGCCAGCTTGAATACAACGGCCCAAAAGGCTTATCTGACGCCAGACAAACAAGTACAACTGACTCCATATTTCAAAACAATGGCAACAAAGACCCAACTCCCTGCAAGAAAAATTCTGCAGGCCTTGGGCTTCATGGCATCTTGCATACTACTAATACCATTTGCAAAGCTGCATATGAGGAAATTACAATCCCTGGATTCTGGATCTAGTTCCAGACCTACGGACACACCCGTCCGGGGTACCTTCATCCCTCTCTGCAGTCATTGAAGCTGACAGCTTGGCTGCTCCAGTTCCCCTCATAGCCAGGGTTCATAACCTTTCCAATGGGACAAAATATCCTATTGTCTTCTTACAAGCCCTCCACTAGAAAATTCTATCTTAGTAAGTGGAAGTGATTTTCCATATGGGCCTCTAAAAATATTGATCCTTACCAAGCCCCCATGATATCCATATTAGAGTTTTTGTGATCTTTAACAAAGGAGCGGCAGCAGCAACAGTTCGGGTTCAGATGGCTGCTATTTCTAATTTTCATCTTGGGGAGATTTCATATGAGACCACCTGTTAAAACTCCCTATTCTCCATGGAATCTAAATTTGATGCTTTCATGTATGATTCTCCTTCCGTTTGAACCAGCATCATCTTGTGACCTCAAATATTTGTCATGGAAAACCATTATTCTGGTAGCTATTGCTTCTGCCCGCAGAGTATCAGAGCTTCAGGCTTTATCTATCAACCCTCCTTATTTGATTTTTCATGCTGACAGAATAAAACTTAGGACAAATCCTTCTTTTTTGCCCAAAGTTTGTTCAGAAACCAATATTAACCAAGTTAGAGTTACCAGGTGTTCGTGTTTCACTGTTGCAGTCATTACTCTTGGGTTATCCTGCTGGCAGGCTACCCGCAGTCGGCCTGAATTCCAAAGTCCTGGTCCGGCTTCGGTTGCTGTCGCCTCTTCCCTGACGTCAGTGCGCCAGGGGTATAAAAGATGCAGCCGATGCCATTTTCTTCAGTCTTTCTTGCCGCGCGGTGCCCGAAGCAAAAGCAGATGTTCATAGTGTTACACTGCTGCAGTCATCACACTTGGGTTATCCTGCTGTCAGGCAGTCCCGCAGTCGGCCAGAGTTCCAAAGTCTTGGTCCGGCGTCTGTTGCTGTCGCTTCTTCCCTGACGTCAGTGCGCCAGGGGTGTATAAGAGGCATCTGACGCCATTTTCTTCAGTCTTTCTTGCCATGCGGTACCCGAAGCAGAAGCAGTTCGCAAGTGCCGGTCGGCCAACTCCTGAGATTTTCAAATCGAATTTCAGACTGAAGTCTTCAATAAAGCTAAGTACCCCGTTGGGGAACCTTTTCTTGCCTCAGTCCGATGTCAGAAAAAGTTTCTTGTGGGAAGCAAATACCTCATAAGGACTTTCATTCCTATTGTATTCCTTGCCTAGGCCCAGACCACCGGTTGTCTGTTTTGCACTAGGTTTAATAAACGAACTATAAAACATCGGTTTGATTTAGCCCAACATTATTTTGGTAGGAAATTTAATTGTACCATGCCGTCGGAGCTACCGACGACCGGAATGCATAAAAAACGCAAGGATAAGGACAGGCAGCCGAGACCCAAACCACACTCAGAGGCCTCAGCTGGGACTGTCGCCAGTTCTCCAGTTTTCAGTGAGGCGCCTACGCAGCCCCTGACTACCGCTGATTTAGAAACTCAGACTTCTTCCCATTCCCAAGCGGAGACTACTAGGCCTCCACTACCTTAATCTTTAGCCCCTTCCGACTCCAGGCCTGAAGGTGATCCCGGTGCAGTTGAAACGCCTTCAGTTGCAGAAGGTGTCTTCAGACCTACTACATTCACCATTAAATGCTATGCAAAGCTGAAAACTCCTTTTAAAGCAAAAAAGACTGTACAGCAGTCTCCAGTACAAGGCCCCATGCCGAAGAAACAAATGCTTAAGATGGCTGAAGATTTAATTACCTTAATCAGGGGTTCCCACCCCCCTCCTGATAAAAGGCCAAGACAGGAGGAAGATTACGCTTCCTCTGACCAGGTCTCAATTTCCTCATTCTTCAGAGGAACAGGAATACTCCTTTCCCCCTTATGAAGATTCTGATGCTGAAGAGTCTATTCCCTCAGCATCTCCCCCAGAAGACTACTCTTTTGGGGAAACTTTACATACCATGAGGGAACATTTCCACTGGGAAGGCCGGGATAACTCTGATTCTAAGAAAAGGCTCAGAGTTCCTTTTGCTACCCCAGCACAGACCACTGGCTATTCCACCCGTATTAGACATTGTGGATGATGTTTATTTAGAATCTAGCCTTAACCCAGACTCTCTACTGCCTGCACCAGCCAAACCAGACGGATACTACAGAGTCCCTGACTCTCACAAATTCCTATATAAAAGCCCTGTTGCTGACCCAGAAACCATTTCCCAGGGTCCCAAAGGGAGGGGTTAAGGCCTCTACTGCTAAAAATCCTGTACCCTCTGAAAGGGATTCCAGAGCACTAGACAGATGGGGAAAGAAAGTATATACCTCAGCTACTCTAGCCATGAGGGCATTAAATTGCCAGTTTCACATGCTGAAATATCAGCAATACCTGATGTCTCAATTAAAACAAAAAATGATCACACATTCAGAACAGCCTGATTTCAAAGAAATGCAAGATTTATTGCATGCAGCTGAACAAGTGGGAAAACATACTTTGCAATGTGGATTTGATTAATTGGAGGCTTCCTGTAGAGCAGCAGTGATTGGGTCTGTCATACATAGACATGCTTGATTAAAAGAACAAAAACCCTACCTGATCATGTTAAAGCAAAGTTATTGGATGTACCTCTACAGCAGGATGTTTTTATTTGGTGTAAAGGCAGAAGAGGTTTTAAAGAAAATGGAGGATAAGGCAAAATCTATGCAGACGGTCAAGGATTTTTTACAGGTTCAACCCTCTCGTTTCAGCAGAAATTGGCCAACAAAAAAATGGTCCTTTCCAGCTTCTGACAGACCACAGAGGGGCAAATGCAGATGCCCAAGGGGCAGAGGTCAGTCACAAGGCCCCTACAAGCCTCGACAATGAGGTACCACAACCCAGAAAGGACAGGGCCCAAGCTATCGGAAGACAAACACAATGACTTAAGAGTGGCAAGCAAATCTCTCTTGGCAGCTCCCTTGGGAGGAAAATTAGCACTTTTTGCAGACAACTGACACATCATCACAAAAGTCAAATGGGTCCTAAATATTGTCTCACAAGGATACAGATTCCATTTTTACACTTTACCAAGGATAAAAGGAATGCCAAACCTGCCACCAAATCAATGGGCAGAGGCTCAAAAACAAATTACAGCTCTCATGGACATGAGAGCCATTCAACAGGTACCTACACAGGAGCAAGGACAAGGATTTTACTCAAGACTCTTTCTAGTCCCCAGAAAGGACAAAGCCTGCAGACCCATTCTGGACCTCTCAGTTCTAAACACTTATCTGCAAGTACTCAAATTCAAGATGCTAACACTACAGCAACTTCTTCCCATTCTGGGCAAGAAGGCTTGGCTAGTAACGTTGGATCTCAAGGATGCATACCTGCATGTCCCTATCAGACAAAATTGCAGAAGATACCTCCACTTCATTGCAGGTTCAACTCATTATCAATTCTCTGCACTGCCCTTTGGCTTGTCCACTGCGCCCAGGGTCTTCATAAAATGCCTGGCACCAGTAATTGCATACTGCAGACAAAGAGGAATTCAAATATATCCATACCTGGATGACTGCCTTATTCAAGCAGACAGCAAGGTCATTCTTTTAAAGGGTCTGGCGTTTGTCAAACACCTATTAAGTTGCCTAGGGTACACAGTAAACGAAAAGAAATCAAAACTAGTGCCCTCACAACACATAATATTCCTGGGTGCCAACTTAAATACAACGGCCCAGATGACTTATCTCACTCAGACAAGCAAGAACAACTGACTCAATACTTCAAAATGATGGCAGCAAAGACCCAACTCCCTGCAAGAAAAATTCTGCAGGCCTTGGGATTCATGGCATCTTGCATACTACTAATACCATTTGCAAAACTGCATATGAGGAAATGACAATGGTACCTGAAAAGCGTATGGACTCAACACAGCCACAGCTTGGAGACAATGATACCACTCATTCCCTGTCTTCAACAGGAGTTTTTATGGTGGGCTCAGGCATGTCACCTCAACAAGGGTCAGCCTTTTACCTTACCCACAGCCAGGCAAACTATAACAACAGATGCATCGGATTATGCCTGGGGAGCACATGGCAGGACAGTGCATTCAGGGCAAGTGGTCTGCAGATCAAAGAAATCTGCATATCAATCAAAAAGAAATGCTAGCTGTACAAAATGCCCTAACAGCTTTCAAGGACCTCCTACAACCAGGACAACTCCTAATAAAGACAGACAGTAACACGGTAATGTGGTACATAAGCAAGGGGGCACTCACTCCTACCCCCTATGCAGGCAAGCAATGACCTTGTGGAACACAGCACTGACTTACCAAGTTCAACTACAAGCACAATTCCTGCCAGGAAAGAAAAACATTGGCAAGCGATCTAAGCAGAAACATCATGGATCCTCACGAGTGGCATCTAGATCCACAAGTATTTGCAATGATGACTCAAAAATGGGGGCACCCAGACATAGATCTATTTGCCAACCCCCAAAACTGCCAACTTTGGAAATTTTGCACAAGGACATACCACCCACTAGCTTGGAAAGTGGACGCCCTCTCATTCAGTTGGAAAACATTAATAGTGTAAGCCTTTCCTCCACTGCCTCTTCTAGCAAAGGTGCTGCTGAAAGCCAGATTAGAGAGGCCACAAATGATACTCATTGCTCCAGACTGGCCACGCCAACACTGGTACCCAATACTAAGGAACATGGCTCAAGGCCCACCATGGATTTTGCCTCTGATTCCTCACCTGCTTACTCAGCAAAACAATCAGATTCTACACAGCCAGCTCAAGACTTTAAATCTGGCTGCATGGCAAATTACCTAAGCAACCAGTCAACACTTCTCTCTAAAGATGTTATGGATGTCATTCTGGAGGCCAGGAGGCCCAGCACCAGGAAAACCTATTCAGACAAATGGAAAAGATTTTGCGCCTGGAACCAGGCTAAAGGCCAAAATCCCCTTGTTCCAAATATTCCTCAGATTTTACAGTATTAGACTGAGATGTTGCACAAAGGACTTTCTTATTCATCTCTTAAGATCCACGCCTCAGCAATTTCGGCTCACTACAACACGGATCCTCCTATATTTTCACATCCACTGCTAAGACAGTACCTCCAGAGGGGCTAAGAACATAAGACCGCCCCGGAGAGCACCAACTTGGGATCTCAACTTTGTCCTCGAAAAGCTTACACTGCCACCTTTTGAACCAGCTTTTACAGCTGATTTACAGTTTCTGTCATGGAAAACTGCCCTGCTGCTAGCAATAACTTCAGCACGAAGAGTCTCAGAGCTACAGGCCCTAATGGCAGTGGAGCCTTTCACCATTTTTCATCAAGACAGTGTCACTCTACGAACTAACCCTTCCTTTATGCCAAAGGTGGTATCCAGTGTGGCCCTAAACCAAACCATTCATTTGCCCACCTTTTTCCCAAATCCCCAGAACAAAGGAGAAAGGCTCCTGCATTCTTTGGACATTCACAGGCAATTACATTACTACTTGGATAAAACCTAAGGCTTTCAGAAAATCTGACCAGCTCTTTGTATCCTATGCTGCAGGCTCACAAGGAAAAGCCATCTCAAAACAGACCATTTCAAAATGGATAGGACATTGTATCCATTTCTGCTACACACATCATGGGAAACCTGTACCTGCTAACATTAGGCCACATTCCACCAGGGCTACAGCTACATCAGCAGCCTTTCTCAGAGGGGTACAAACCAAGGATATTTTGGAGGCTGCAACTTGGAGTTCAGTGCACACCTTCACCAAGCACCATCACCTACCTCTATACTCTAAAACCAGAGCTGGCTTTGCCACTGCAGATGTTCATCATGCATACAGCTGCAGTCATAACAGATGGGTTCTCCTGCCGTCAGGCAGGTCCTCGGTCGGCCGAATTCCAAATTCTAGGTCCGGCGTCGGTTGTCGTCGCTTTCTTTCCTGACGTCAGTGCGACAGGGGTATATAAGACACAGCCAACGCCATTTTCCTCAGTCTTTTTTGCCGCGCGGTGCCCGAAGCAGAAGCAGTTCGCAAGTGCCGGTCGGCCAGCTCCTGAAATTACGAAAATTTGGAAACAGAAGTCTTCTTAAAGCTAAGTACCCCGTTGGGGAAACTTTTCGTGCCTCAGACCGATGTCAGACAAAGTTAACAATTGTATTTCATGTGGGAAGCAAATACCGCATAAGGATTTCCATTCCCTCTGTGTACCATGTTTAGGCCCAGACCACAACGTCTTGGGCTGTCGCTTTTGCGCTACTTTCAATAAACGCACTATTAAGCGTCTGGCGGAGTTCGCCCAGCACTTTTTTGGTAAAGCTTTTGATTATAAAATGTCGTCGGAGACTCAGACTACCGTTTTGTCCAAAAACCGCAAGGACAAAGACCGACACGCGAGGTCCGCGGTCTCCACCGACACCAAAACTGGCTACACGTGGTCCGGTTCTCAGCGAGGTGCCTACGCAGCCCGACTACCGACGACACTTCTCTGGTGGTGTCTTCTGTAACCGAGACTGCAGGTGCCTCGGCGCATACCCAGACTACAGCTACCGAAGCCACTGTGAGTGTTGAGCCTCCTAATGTGGACAGGTCCACTTCCACCCATGGTGTCTTTAGACCCTCATCTTCCTTTTCCATAAAGGCCTTTACTAAGTCCAAATCAGCCATGCATCCCAAGAGGCCTGTTGCACAGGGCCCATCTCCAGGCCCCATGCCTAAAAAGCAGATGCTAAAGATGGCTGAGGATTTAATTACTCTTATCAGGGGGTTCCCAGCCCCCTCCGGACAAGAGACCCAGAGTGGAGGAAGATTCTCCCTCTTCTGACCAGGGCTCTATTATTTCAGAACATTCTGATGAAGAGGAACACTCGTACTCCCCTTTTGAAGATTCTGATGCAGAGCAGTCCATTCCTTCTGTATCTCCACCAGAGGATTTTTATTTTGGGGAAACCTTGCATACCTTGAGGGAACACTTCCATTGGGAAGGCCAAGACTTTTCCGATTCCAAGAAAAGACTTAGGGAATTTCTTTTGCTACCTCAGCACAGACCTCTGGCGATACCTCCTGTCTTGGACATACTTGATGTTTACTCGGAGGCTTGCCTTAATCCAGATTCCCTGCCTCCTGCCGCAGTCAAGCCTGATAGGTACTACAGAGTTCCTAACTCTCACCAATTTCTTTACAAAAGCCATAATGCTGACCCTGAAACCATTTCTCAAGGCCCCAAGGGAATGAAGGCCTCTACTGCTAAGAATCTACTACCTTCCGAAAGAGAGTCTAGATCCTTAGAAAGGTGGGGAAAAAAGGTATGTACCTCGGCCACCCTAGCCATGAGGGCCTTAAATTGTCAGTTCCAATTGCTTAAATATCAGTAGTTTCTGTTGTCACAGTTAAGGAATTAAAATGTCACAACCTGAACAACCAGATTTGAAGGAGTTGCAGGATATGATGCATAGTGCAGAACAAGTGGGTAAACACACCTTACAATGTAGCTATGGTGCTCTAGAGGCCTCAAGTAGAGCTGCTGTTACAGGATCAGTCATTCGTAGACATGCCTGGCTTAGGGAACAAACCTTGCCTGATCATGTTAAAGCTAAACTACTAGATGCTCCCTTACAAAAGGATGTATTATTTGGTACTAATGCTGAGGAGATACTATGGAAAATGGAAGAAAAAGCTAAATCTATGCAAACTGTCAAAGCTTTTCTACAGGTTCCACGTTTTAGCAGAAATTGGCCTTCAAAAAACTGGTCCTTTCCAGCCACGGACAAGCCCCAAAGAGGTAGATACAGGCGCATTGGCCTTCAAAAAACTGGTCCTTTCCAGCCACGGACAAGCCCCAAAGAGGTAGATACAGGCGCACAAGGGGCAGAGGACAATCTCAAGGATCATATAGAGGCAGACAGTGGCAAACTCCAGCACCAAGAGGTGGCGAAGACGGTGCACAACAGTACAGGAAACAAACCCAATGACTTTCCCCTTTTCATGCCAAGCAAGTCTCAGCTGGCAGCACCCTTGGGAGGAAAGCTGGCATTATTTACAAGAAATTGGTATATTATCACAACAGACAAATGGATCCTGGACATTATAAACAGAGGCTACAGATTTCATTTTCACACTCTTCCAAAAATGAGAGGCATGCCGAACCTGCCACACAATCAAAGGGCAGAGGCTCAAATACAAATTTCAAAGCTCATGGACATGAAAGCTATTCAAGAGGTACCTACTCACGAACAAGGTCAAGGTTTTTATTCCAGACTATTCCTGGTACCAAGGAAAGGAACCGACTGGAGACCCATTTTGGACTTATCCATCCTAAACACATTTCTATTCGTACCAAAATTCAAGATGCTCACCTTACAGCAGCTTCTTCCCATGCTGGGCAAGGAGTCTTGGCTGGTAACATTGGACCTCAAGGAGGCATACCTGCATGTCCCAATCGGACAAAGCTGCAGAAGATACCTCAGGTTTCTTGCAGGTTCAATCCACTATCAATTCTCTGCATTGCCCTTTGGCTGATCTACTGCGCCCAGAGTATTCACGAAATGCCTGGCATCAGTAATTGCCTACTGCAGACTTCAAGGGATACAAGTTTACCCTTATTTGGATGATTGCCTGATCCAAGCGGACAGCAAACACATACTTCTGGAACATCTGGCTTATGTAACGCGGTTATTGAATTCTCTGGGATACACAGTCAGCAAAGAGAAATCCAGACTAACAACATCTCAGAAAATACCTTTCCTGGGTGCCAACTTGGACACAAACACCCAGATGGCCTATCTTACGCCAGAAAAACAGGGGCAACTAACTCAGTACTTCAAAATACTAGCAAATTGTACCAGGCTAACTGCAAGGAAAATCCTGCAGGCTCTAGGCTTCATGGCATCTTGCATTCTTCTAATCCCATGTGCAAAGTTGCGTATGAGGAAACTTCAGTGGTACCTAAAAAAACCTATGGTCTCAACACAGCCACAGTTTGGAAACAATAATACCAATAATCCCATGTTTGCAAAAGGAATTTCTATGGTGGGCCCAAGCATGCCAAACAAACACAGGTCTACCTTTCTGCAAGCCTCAAGTAAATCAAGTCATCACAACAGACGCCTCAGACTACGCCTGGGGGGCACACATGACAGACAGGTGCATTCAGGGCAAATGGTCCCAAAAGGAAAAGCACCTTCACATCAATCAAAAGGAAATGCTAGCAGTGATAAATGCAATTACGGCTTTCAAGGACCTCCTGCATCCAGGGCAATTGTTGATAAGAACAGACAACACCACAGTAATGTGGTACATAAACAAACAAGGAGGAACACATTCATACCCCCTGTGCAGGCTAGCCATGTCACTTTGGAACTTGGCTCTGGAATGGCAAATCGAACTTCAAGCACAGTACCTGCCAGGATTGGAAAAACACGCTGGCAGACAATCTAAGCAGAAATATGACCGACCCACACGAATGGAAGTTGCATCCTCAAGTGTTTACAAAGATAATCCAAGCGTGGGGAAGGCCAGACATAGATCTCTTTGCCTCCCACAGGAATCCTCAATTGACAAAGTTCTGCCCAAGGACCTTCCATCCAAAGGCCTGGAGAGTGGACGCCCTTTCTTTCAGTTGGGCAGCACGGACAGTTTACGCCTTCCCACCTTTGCCTCTTCTGCCCAAGATGCTCTTGAAAGCAAGAACAGACAGACCGAAGATGATACTGATTGCTCCAGACTGGCCAAGACAACACTGGTACCCACTACTGAGGAGCCTAACATACTCCTCCCTGGACCCTACCTCTAATGCCTCTTCTACTGACTCAGCACAGCTACAAAACTCTTCACAGTCAGCTGAAAACACTCAATCTGGCTGCATGGAAAATTCCTTAACACCACAACAGACCCTACTCTCCAAAGAGGTGCAGGATGTCATTTTGGAGGCCAGAAGGCCATCTACTAGAAAGGCTTACTCCGCAAAATGGAAACAGTTTTGCGCTTGGAATGAGAAAAAAGGCCAGGATCCTAGAAAACTGAATTTGCCTCAGATATTACAGTATCTAGCTGAGCTGTTGAACAATGGACTTTCATTTTCTTCCATCAAAATTCATGCCTCAGCCATTTCTGCAGAATACAACACTGATCCACCCTTATTCTCTCACCCACTCTTAAGACAGTTCCTCAGAGGGGCTAAGAATATAAGACCTCCAAGGAAACCACCAATACCAGCCTGGGATCTTAATTACATTCTAGAAAAATTAACATTGCCTCCCTTTGAACCAGCTGCCTCAACAGATTTGCAATATTTGTCCTGGAAAACAGCTTTCCGTGTTCATCGTGCATACAGCAGCAGTCCTTGCATATGGGTTCTCCTGCCGTCAGGCGGGCCCTCGGTCGGCCGAATTCCAAAGTCTAGGTCCGGCGTCGGTTGTTGTTGCCTTCTTCCCTGACGTCAGTGGGACAGGGGTATATAAGACACGGCCAACGCCATTTTCTTCAGTTTTTTTGCCGCGCGGTGCCCGAAGCAGAAGCAGTTCGCAAGTGCTGGTCGGCCAGCTCCTGAAATTACGAAAATTTAGAAACCGAAGTCTTCTTTAAAGCTAAGTACCCCGTTGGGGAAACTTTTCTTGCCTCAGACCGATGTCAGACAAAGTTAACAATTGTATTTCTTGTGGGAAGCAAATACCGCATAAGGATTTCCATTCCCTCTGTATACCTTGTTTAGGCCCAGACCACGACGTCTCGGGCTGTCGCTTTTGTGCTACCTTTAATAAACGCACTATTAAGCGTCGGGCGGAGTTCGCCCAGCACTTTTTCGGTAAAGCTTTTGACTATAAAATGTCGTCGGAGACTCCGACTACCGTTTTGTCCAAAAAACGCAAGGACAAAGACCAACACACGAGGCCCACGGTCTCAACCGACACCACGCCAAGACCGGCTACACGTGGTCCGGTTCTCAGTGAGGTGCCTACGCAGCCCCTGACTACCGATGACACTTCTCTGGCGGTGTCCTCTGTACCCGAGACCGCAGGTTCCTCGGCACACACCCTGACTACAGCTACTGAAGCCACGGTGAGTGTTGAACCTCTTAATGTGGACAGATCTACTTCCACCCATGGTGTCTTCAGACCTTCTTCTTCCTTTCCATCAAGGCCTTTACTAAGTCTAAATCAGCCATGCACTCCCAGAGGCCTGTTGCACAGGGCCCATCTACAGGCCCCATGCCTAAAAAGCAGATGCTAAAAATGGCTGAGGATTTAATTACTCTTATCAGGGGTTCACAACCCCCACCGGACAAGAGACCCAGAGTGGAGGAAGAATCTCCCTCTTCTGACCAGGGCTCCATTATTTCAGAACATTCTGATGAAGAGGAGCATTCGTACTCCCCTTTTGAAGATTCTGATGCAGAACAGTCTATTCGTTCTGTATCCCCCCCCAGAGGATTTCTCATTCGGGGAAACCTTGCATACCTTGAGGGAACACTTCCATTGGGAAGGCCAGGATTTTTCAGATTCAAAGAAAAGGCTTAGGGAATTTCTTCTATTATCCCAGCACAGGCCTCTGGCGATACCTCCTGTCTTGGACATACTTGATGATGTTTATTCGGAGGCTTGCCTTAATCCGGATTCCCTGCCTCCAGCTCCACTAAAGCCTGATAGGTACTACAGAGTTCCTAACTCACACCAGTTTCTTTACAAAAGCCGTAATGCTGACCCAGAAACCATTTCTCAGGGTCCCAAGGGAATGAAGGCCTGTACTGCTAAGAATCCATTACCCTCCGAAAGAGAGTCTAGATCCTTAGAAAGGTGGGGAAAAAAGGTATATACCTCGGCCACTCTAGCCATGAGGGCCTTAAATTGTCAGTTCCATATGCTTAAATATCAGCAGTTTCTGTTATCACAATTAAAGAATACAATGTCACAACCTGATCAACCAGATCTGAAGGAGTTGCAAGATATGATGCATAGTGCAGAACAAGTGGGTAAGCACACCTTGCAATGTGGTTATGATGCCCTAGAGGCCTCAAGTAGAGCTGCAGTTACAGGATCAGTCATTCGCAGACATGCTTGGCTTAGGGAACAAACCCTGCCTGATCATGCCAAGGCTAAATTACTGGATGCTTCTTTACAAAAGGATGTGTTATTTGGTACTAATGCTGAGGAAATACTAAGGAAAATGGCAGAAAAAGCTAAATCTATGCAAACTGTTAAGGCTTTTCTACAGGTACAACCACCACGATTTAGTAGAAATTGGCCTACAAAAAACTGGTCCTTTCCGGCCATGGACAAGCCCCAAAGAGGTAGATACAGACTCGGAAGGGGCAGAGGACAATCTCAAGGATCATATAGAGGCAGACAATGGCAACCTCCAGCATCAAGAGGTGGTGAAGACGATGCACAGCAATACAGAAAACAAACCCAGTGACTTTCCCCTTTGCATGCCAAACAAGGCTCAAGTGGCAGCACCCTTGGGAGGAAAGCTGGCATTATTTTCAAAAAATTGGCATATTGTCACAAAAGACAAATGGATCCAGGACATTATAAACAGAGGCTACAGATTTCATTTTCACACTCTTCCAAAAATGAGAGGTATGCCGAACCTGCCACACAATCCAAGGGCAGAGGCTCAAATACAAATTTCAAAGCTCATGGACATGAAAGCTATTCAAGAGGTACCTACTCATGAGCAAGAAGTTTTTTATTCCAGACTATTCCTGGTACCAAGGAAGGGAACCGATTGGAGACCCATTTTGGACTTATCCATCCTAAACACATTTCTACTAGTACCAAAATTCAAGATGCTCACCTTACAGCAGCTTCTTCCCATGTTGGGCAAGGGGTCTTGGCTGGTAACATTGGACCTCAAGGAGGCATACCTGCATGTCCCAATCAGACAAAGCTGCAGAAGATACCTCTCTGCATTGCCCTTTGGCTTATCTACTGTGCCCAGTGTATTCACGAACTGCCTGGCATCAGTAATTGCCTACTGCAGACTTCAAGGGATACAAATATACCCTTATTTGGACGACTGCCTGATCCAAGCGGACAGCAAGCACATACTTCTGGAGCATCTGGCTTATGTAATACAGTTATTGAATTCTCTGGGATACACAGTCAAAGAGAAATCCAGGCTAACACCATCTCAGAAAATAATTTTCCTGGGTGCCAACTTGGACACAAACACCCAGATGGCCTATCTTACGCCAGAAAAACAGGGGCAACTAACTCAGTACTTCAAGATACTAGCAAATTGTACTAGGCTAACTGCAAGGAAAATCCTGCAGGCGCTGGGATTCATGGCATCTTGCATTCTTCTAAGCCCATGTGCAAAGTTGCATATGAGGAAACTTCAGTGGTACCTAAAAAACCTATGGTCTCAACACAGCCACAGTTTGGAAACAATAATACCACTAATTCCATGTTTACAAAAGGAATTTCTATGGTGGGCTCAAGCATGCCAAACAAACACAGGTCTACCATTCAGCAAGCCTCAAGCAAATCAAGTCAGCACAACAGACTCCTCAGACTACGCCTGGGGGGGCACACATGACAGACAGGTGCATTCAGGGCAAATGGTCCCAAAAGGAAAAGCACCTCCACATCAATCAAAAGGAAATGCTAGCAGTGATAAATGCAATTACAACTTTCGAGTACCTCCTGCATCCTGGGCAATTATTAATAAGAACAGACAACACCACAGTAATGTGGTACATAAACAAACAAGGAGGAACACATTCATACCCCCTGTGCAGGCTGGCCATGTCACTTTGGAACAGGGCTCTGGAATGGCAAATCGAGCTTCAAGCACAGTACTTGCCAGGTATGGAAAACACGCTGGCAGACAATCTAAGCAGAAATATGATAGACCCTCACGAATGGAAGTTGCATCCTCAAGTGTTTACAAAGATAATCCAAGCCTGGGGAAGGCCAGACATAGATCTCTTTGCCTCCCACAAAAATCACCAATTGACAAAGTTCTGCTCAAGGACATTTCATCCAAACTCTGGAGAGTGGACGTCCTTTCTTTCAGTTGGACAGCAAGGACAGTTTACGCCTTTCCACCTCTTCCTCTACTGACCAAGGTACTTTTGAAAACAAGAACAGACAGACCAAAGATGATGCTGATTGCTCCAGACTGGCCAAGACAACACTGGTATTCACTCCTGAGGAGCCTAACACATTCTCCTCCCTGGACCCTACCTCTAATGCCTCTCCTTCTGACTCAGCACAGCTACAAAACTCTTCAGTCAGCTGAAAACACTCAATCTGGCTGCATGGAAAATTCCTTAATACCACAACAGACCCTACTCTACAAGGAGGTACAGGATGTCCTTTTGGAAGCCAGAAGGCCATCTACTAGAAAAGCTTACTCCGCAAAATGGAAACGGTTTTGCGCTTGGAATGAGAAAAAGGACCAGGATCCTAAAAAACTGAACTTGCCTCTGATATTACAGTATCTAACTGAGCTACTGAACAGTGGACTGTCATTCTCCTCCATTAAAATCCATGCCTCAGCCATTTCTGCAGAATACAACACTGATCCACCCTTATTCTCTCACCCACTCTTAAGACAGTTCCTCAGAGGGGCTAAGAATATAAGACCTCCAAGGAAACAACCAATCCCAGCCTGGGATCTTAATTACATTCTGGAAAAATTGACATTGCCTCCCTTTGAACCAGCTGCCTCAACAGATTTACAATATTTGTCCTGGAAAACAGCTTTCCTACTGGCTATTACCTCAGCTCGTAGGGTTTCGGAATTACAAGCCCTCATGGCTGTGCAGCCCTTTCTCATCTTCCATCAGGACAGGGTTTCCTGAACCAACCCGTCATTTATGCCTAAGGTAGTATCCAGGGTAGCTTTAAATCAGGCCATACACTTACCTACCTTTTACCCCAATCCTCAAAACAAAGGGGAAAGGCTGCTACATTCCTTAGACATCCATAGACAGCTACGTTACTATTTGGACAGAGCAAAGCCGTTCAGGAAATCAGAACAACTCTTTGTGTCCTATGCTGTAGGAGCTCAAGGGAAGCCAATTTCCAAACAGACAATTTCAAAATGGATAGGCCACTGCATACGTTTTTGTTACTCCTTTCATGGTAAATCTGTGCCTACAGGCATCCGATCCCACTCCACAAGGGCCACAGCTGCCTCTACAGCCTTCCTCAGAGGAGTTCCTACCAAAGATATTTTGGAGGCAGCCACTTGGAGTTCGGTGCATACCTTCACTAAACACTACCACCTTCCTTTATACTCCAAAACAAGAGCAGGCTTTGCCACTGCTGTGTTGCAGGGCATTCTGGCTCCTCCTAATTCCATCTAGTGCCTACCACCCTGTGCGTAGCTTTGGGATTCTACCCATATGTAAGGACTGCAGCTGTATGCACGATGAACATAGTACAGATGTCCTTCACGGATGCATCTGCAGTCCTTACAAATGGGTTGTCCAGGCAGCCCTTCAGTTGGCCGGATTCCAAAGTCTGGGTCTGGCCTCGGCTGGTGTCGCACTTCACCCGACGTCATAGCTGCAGTTATTCGGGTATAAAGGCATCAGCCGACGCCATTTTCCTCAGTCTTTCTTGCCGCGTGGCGCCCGAAGCAGAAGCTGTTCGCAAGTGCGGTCGGTCAGAACCAGAGATTACTACTACCGAATACTTCTACTACTACAAGACTTCTAAAGCTAAGTACCCGTTGGGACTCTTTCTTGCCTCAGCCGATGTCAGAAAAAGTGAATAACTGTTTAAATTGTGGGAAACAAATACCTCATAAAGATTTCCACTCTTACTGCTTACCTTGCTTAGGCCCAGACCACGACGTAGCAGCTTGTTTAGCCTGTGCTTCTTTCAACCGACGAACACTTAGACGTCGGTCTGAATTTGCTGAAGAGTTTTTCGGCTCCGCTTTTGCTTACATTATGCCGTCGGATACTCCACTCAAATTTCTAAAAGCGCAGGAAAGGACCGACACTCGCGGTCCGTGGTTTCGGCCGAAACCGCTAAGCCAACCGCGAGTGTGTCTGTTTCGGCTGAAACCGACTCCACGGTTCTTCGGCCGAAAGCTTGCCACTTACCGAGGCCTCATCCAGCTTGGCTGAATCTGCTACTGAAATCCCACCTGCTCCTGCAGGTTCACAGGATTTATCAGATACTATCCCTTTGGATATTTCTATCCCTGCACGTGGAGCTGCTAGGCCTCCTGCATCCATGTCGATTAAGGCCTTTGCCAGGGCTAAAGCAGCAAAAACTACCAAAACTGTGCCTGCTAAGACCCCCTCTCACAGGCCCAGTTCTAGTTCACAAATGCTTAGTCTAGCAGAGGATCTCATTTCTTTTATCCGGGGATCCCAAACACATCCAGACAGGGCCTCTCACCCACCTCCAGAGAAGAGGACTAGAGTAGAGCCCCCTGAGCCAGTTTCTTCAGATGGCTCCTCTGATGAATCAGATAATTCAGACCCTCCAGAGGCCCCTCTTTCTCCTTATGAGGACTCTGATGCAGAAGAGTCCATTCCTTCTGCCTCTCCGCCTGAGGAATTTTCTTTTGGGGAAACCTTGCATGCCATGAGGGAACAATTTCAATGGCAGGGCCAGGATTTTTCAGACTCTAGGAAAAGGCTTAGAACCTTTTTGCATTTGCCACAGCATAGGCCTTTAGCCATTCCTCCAGTACTGCAGTCCAGGTTTCTCTCCCTCCTTCCCCTCTTGGCACAGGCCTAGTGGCTAACTCCTCCACAAACAACCTGTTTGGGTTATCCTTCTATGGTGTATTTGCTTGCAACTACTGAATTTTAATTATATTGCATTGCATGACTATACATAGATATATAAATTATGTATTGCCTTCCTTCTGGGGGCACCTGACATCTGGGGCAAGAAAGACTGAAGAAAATGGCGTCGGCCGTGTCTTGTATACCCCTGTCGCACTGACGTCAGGGAAGAAGGCGACAACAACCGACGCCGGACCTAGACTTTGGTATTCGGCCGACCGAGGGCCCGCCTGATGGCAGGAGAACCCATATGTAAGGACTGTAGGTGTATTAGCACTCAGCATCTACATTTATGGTAGGCACAAAACTGTACTTTCTGGCCATTACCTCAGCTCGTAGGGTTTCGGAACTACAAGCCCTCATGGCTGTGCAGCCCTTTCTCATCTTCCATCAGGACAGGGTTTCCCTACGAACCAACCCGTCATTTATGCCTAAGGTAGTATCCAGGGTAGCTTTAAATCAGGCCATACACTTACCTACCTTTTACCCCAATCCTCAAAACAAAGGGGAAAGGCTGCTACATTCCTTAGACATCCATAGACAGCTACGTTACTATTTGGACAGAACAAAGCCTTTCAGGAAATCAGAACAACTCTGTGTGTCCTATGCTGTAGGAGCTCAAGGGAAGCCAATTTCCAAACAGACAATTTCGAAATGGATAGGCCACTGCATACGGTTTTGTTACTCCTTTCATGGTAAATCTGTACCTGCAGGCATCAGATCCCACTCCACAAGGGCCACAGCTACCTCTGCAGCCTTCCTCAGAGGAGTCCCTACCAAAGATATTTTGGAGGCAGCCACTTGGAGTTCTGTGCATACATTCACTAAACACTACCACCTACCTTTATACTCCAAAACTAGAGCAGGCTTTGCTACTGCTGTGTTGCAGGGCATTCTGGCTCCTCCCATTTCCACCTAGTGCCTACCACCCTGTGCGTAGCTTTGGGATTCTACCCATCTGTTATGACTGCAGCTGTATGCACGATGAACATAGTACAGTTTTGTACCTACCATAAATGTAGATGTTCGAGTGCTAATACAGCTGCAGTCCAGGTTTCCCTCCCTCCTTCCCTTCTGGGTACAGACCTAGTGGCTAACTCCTCATTTTACAACTTGATTGGGTTATCCTTCTATGGTGTATTTGCTTGCAACTACTGGTTTTTGATTATATTGTAATGCATGATTATATATTATAGATATAGATATATATAGATATATAGATATATATAGATAGATATATATTTTTATATATTTTGCCTTCCTTCTGGGGGCACCTGACATCTGGGGCAAGAAAGACTGAGGAAAATGGCGTTGGCTGTGTCTTGTATACCCCTGTCGCACTGACGTCAGGAATGAAAGCGACGACAACCGACGCCGGACCTAGACTTTGGAATTCGGCCGACCGAGGACCCGCCTGACGGCAGGAGAACCCATCTGTTATGACTGCAGCTGTATTAGCACTCGAACATCTACATTTATGGTGGGCACAAAACTGTACTTTCTGCAGGGCTTACTAGCTTCTCCAAACCCTGTTTAGTTCCACCGCCCATACTTAGCTTTGGGATTCAACCCAAGTGTGATGATTGCAGCAGTGTAACATGATGAACATAGTACAGTTTTGTACCTACCATAAATGTAGATGTTTGAGTGTTCACACTGCTGCAGTCCAGGTTACCCTCCCGCCATCCCCCCTGACCTAGCTGAACTTTTCTATATCTTTCTATCTTGAACAACCTCTGTGGTGCATTTGCTTGTAAGTAAAGTTATTTCCTTTACATGTTTAATTAGCAATATGTATTGCCTACCTACTTGGGGGCACCTGACATCTGGGGCAAGAAAAACTGAAGAAAATGGTGTTATATGCCTCCTATATACCCCCTGGCGCACTGACGTCAGCGAAGAAGCAACAGCAACCAACGCCGGACCAAGACTTTGGAACTCTGGCCGACTGCGGGACCGCCTGACTGCAGGATAACCCAAGTGTGATGACTGCAGCAGTGTGAACACTCGAAGAGCTACATTTATGGTATGTACAAAACTGTACTTTCGCAAGTGCCGTTCGGCCGACTCCTGAGATTTTCGAAATCGAATTTCAGATCCGAAGTCTTCATTAAAGCTAACTTCCCTATTGGGGAAACTTTTTTCTTGCTCCAGACCGTTGTCAGAAAAAGTTAACAATTGTATTTCTTCTGGGAAGCAAATACCTCGTAAGGATTTTCACTCTTTCTGTATTCCTTGCCTAGGCCCTGACCACGACGTTGCTTGTCTGTGCTAGATTTAGCCAACGTACTATAAAGCGTCGGTACGATTTTGCCTTTCATTACTTCAGCTGAAGATTCAATTATACTATGCCGTCGGAGCAACTGACCGGAATTTCTAAAAAAAAACACAAGGATAAAGACAAGGACAGGCATCCGAGGTCCAAAACAGATGATGAGGCTTCTGCTAAGCTAGTAGTCTGTGCGCCGGTTCTCAGTGAGGTGCTTTCGCAGCCCCCACTACCTCAGAGCCACAGGCCGCTTCTGACTCCCACGTGGAGCCGACTGGGCCTCTGGAAACTCTAGGTATTGGATCCTCTGAAACTATTCCCTCAGATGGGTCCGGAGCCGCTGTGCAGGCATCGGCTTCTGAGGGTGTTTTCAGACCAACTCAGTTATATGTAAAGCCATCTTCAGCTTCCAAGCCAAAGACTAAAGCAGCTCTAAAGACAAAGAAACATGTACAGCATTCTCCAGGACAGGCTTCCATGCCTAAAAAAACAAATCCTCAAAATGGCCTAAGACTTTGTTACTTTGATCAGGGGTTCCCATTCTCCTCCTGATAAGAGGCCTAGGCAAGAGACAGAATATTAATCTTCAGATCAGGTTTCCATTTCCTCTGATGCCTCCTTTGACCAGAAATACTCTCTTCCTCCCTATGAGGATTCTGATGCTGAAGAATCTATTCCTTCAGCTTTTCCTCCAGAAGATTTCTCCTTTGGGGAAACCCTGCATACCATGAGGGAGCACTTTCATTGGGAGAGCCAGGATTACTCAGAATCTAAGAAAAGGCTCGAGTTTTTCTTTTACTTCCTCAGCACAGGCCCCTTGCTATCCCCCCTGTTCTGGGCATTGTAGATGATGTTTTTTCAGAGTCCGGCCTGTCTCCAGACTCTATACCCCCTGGTAAAGCCAGACATACACTACAGGGTCCCAGATTCCCATAAATTTCTTTAAAACCCTGCTGCTGACCCAGAAACCATATCTCAGGGTCCTAGGGAGTCAAAGCTTCCACTGCTAAAAACCCTGTACCCTCTGATAGTGATTCAAGGGCACTGGACAGATGAGGGAAAAAAGTTTACACTTCGGCTATTTTGGCTGTAAGGGCCTTACATTGTCAATTTCATATGCTTAAATATCAGCAATACCTAATGTCACTATTAAAACGGAAAATGTTGACTAACTCTGAATGTTCTGAAAACAAGGAAATGCAGGATTTATTGCATGCAGCTGAACAAGTGGGAAAACATACTTTGCAATGTGGTTTTGATTCTTTGGAGGCCTGTTGTTGGGCCGCTGTAATGGGTTCTGTCATTAGGAGGCATGCTTGGTTAAAGGAACAGAATCTGCCTGATCGTGTTGAAGCAAAATTATTAGATGCTCAATTACAGCATGATACTTTGTTTGGTGTTAAGGCAGAAGAGGTGTTGAAGAAAAATGGAGGATAAAGCTAAATCTATGCAGACAGTTAAGGATTTCTTACAGGTACAGCCACCTAGATTTAGCAGGAACTGGCCGTCAAACAATTGGTCCTTTCTAGTGTCAGACCACAAAGAGGCAGGTACAGACACCCTAGAGGCAGATCCCAGCCCCAAGGCTCATTAGGCTTAAGCAATGGGGTGCTTCTACCTCCAAAAGTGGAGAATTCAAATCTCAACCTTATAGGAAACAGTCCCAATGACTTTCCTCTACCAGTACCAAGCACTTACCTTTTACAAGCTCCCTTAGGGGGAAAACTGGCATTTTTTTCACAAAACTGGCACATGATCATCAAGGACAAACGGGTCTTGAATGTAGTGTGTCAGGGCTACAGGTTCCACTTTCATACCCTGCTAAAGGCAAAAGGCATGCCAGACCTGCCACACAATCAATGGGCCGAGGCACAAAAGCAAGTTTCATCCCTCATGGACATGGGGGCCATTCAGCGAGTACCACTACAGGAGCAGGGGCAAGGATTTTACTCACGACTTTTCTTAGTACCCAGAAAGGACAAAGCCTGGAGACCAATATTGGATCTGTCTATTCTTTTCTGGACGTTCCAAAATTCAAAATGGTGACTCTGCAGCAACTTCTGCCCATGCTGGGCAAGAAGGCTTGGCTCGTAACTTTGGACCTAAAAGAGGCATACCTGCATGTCCCAATCAGACAAATCTTGCAGAAGATACTTCAGATTCATAGCTGGATCAATGCACTACCAATTCTCTGCACTGCCCTTTGGCTTATCTACTGAGCCCAGGGTCTTCACAAAATGCCTGGCACCAGTAATTGCTTTTTGCAGACAGAGGAATTCAAATATATCCCTACTTGGACGACTGTCTCATTCAAGCAGAGAACAAGGACATTTTACTAAAGCATCTGGCATTTGTCAAAATATTACTAATTTGCCTAGGGTACACAGTAAACGACAAGAAATCAAAGCTAGTACCCTCTCAAGAGATAATATTCCTGGGTGCAAGCTTAAATACAACTGCCCAGATGGCTTACCTCACGCCAGACGCAACTAACTGCTTACTTCGAAATGTTGGCAACAAAAACCCAGTTATCTGCAAGAAAAATTCTGCAGGCTTTGGGCTTCATGGCATCCTGCATTCTGTTAATTCCATATGCAAGACTGCATATGAGGAAACTACAATGGTATCTAAGAAGTGTTTGGACTCAACATTGCCACAGCCTGGAAAAATCAATTACACTCATTCCCTGCCTGCAACAGGAGTTTCGATGGTGGGCTCAGGCCTGTCACAACAAGGGACAGCCTTTCACTTTGCCTACTGCCAGGCAGACAATCACAGATGCGTCAGATTATGCTTGGGGGGCCTATATGGCAGGAAAATGTATTCAGGGCACATGGCCCACAAGCCAAATGTGTCTTCATATCAATCTAAAAGAAATGCTGGCTGTATAAAATGCACTGACAGCTTTCAAGGATCTTCTTCATCCAGGACAACTGATAAAGACTGACAATACTACAGTCAATGTGGTACATAAACAAGCAGGGAGGCAAGCATTCCTACCCCCTTTGCAGACAAGCCATGATTTTTGTGGAACACAGCACTGACTTATCAAGTACACCTGCAAGCTCAATTGCTGCCAGGAAAGATAAATATTCTGGCAGACGAACTAAGCAGAAACCTCATGGATCCTCACGAGTGGAAACTATATATCCACAAGTCTTCAGCATGATAACAAGGAAATGGGGACGCCCAGACATAGATCTATTTGCCTCCCCTCACAACTTCCAACAACAGAGATTCTGCACAAGGACTTATCACAAGCTAGCATGGAAAGTGGATGCTCTATCATTCAGCTGGGAAAACCTTACAGTATATGCCTTTCCTCCACTACCTCTCCTCCCCAAAGATACTCCTAAAGGTCAGACAAGAGAAGCCAAACATGATCCTGATTGCCCCAGACTGGCCAGGCCAGCGCTGGTACGCAGTCCTAAAGAGCTTGTCTCGAGGCCCAGCCTGGACATTGCCTCAAATTCCTCATTTACTGACCCAACAGAACAATCAGATACTGCACAGCCAACTCAAAACCCTAAATCTGTCTGCCTGGTGGATAAGGTAACCATTCAGAACACACCTCTCTCCAAAGCAGTTATGGATGTTATTCTGGAGGCCAGGAGGCCCAGCACCAGAAAATCGTATGCAGAAAAGTGGAAGAGGTTCTGTGCTTGGAACCAGGCACAAGGAATTGACATGCTTGTACCAAATATTTCTCAGATTGGGGGCACCTGACATCTGGGGCAAGAAAAACTGAAGAAAATGGTGTCTGCTGCACCTTTTTATACCCCCTGGCGCACTGACGTCAGGGAAGAGGCGACAGCAACCGATGCCGGACCAGGACTTTGGAATTCAGGCCGACTGCGGGTAGCCTGCCAGCAGGATAACCCAAGAGTAACATCTACATTTATGGTAGGTACACAACTGTACTTTTTCTTCGTAATCATTCCAACAAATTGGAGTATATGCTGCACCAACTTGATGTTCACAGACGGCTCAGATTTTATTTGGATAGAACAAAAGATTTCAGGAATTCGGACCCAACTTTTTGTTTCATTCTCGGAATCCAAGAAAGATAAACCAGTGGCTAAAACCACTCTAAATGGTCATCTCTAATTGTATCACTTTTGCCTATTCTGCTGCTAATATCCCCTTGCAGCACAAGATTAAAGCTCACTCAACCAGCGCATTCTCTACATCCTGTGTGTTTTTAGCCAGACTTCCCTTGATAAAATTTGTGCAGCAGCCACTTGGTCAAAACCTCATACCTTTATCACTCATTACAAAGTGGATAAGGCCTCCAGGGTTAGAGCATCCTTTGGGTCCATGGTTCTGAGAAATGTACTACCGTGAGCCACCCGAGATTGATGGTTCTTGGGATGCTACCCATCAGTCAAGAATGAACGGCGAGATTGAACAACTTCACATTAAGTTTTGTACTCACCATAACGTTCCATGTGAGTTGCTCATCTTGCCTTCATTCTTGCGTCCCTCCCTCCTACCCCCTCCTGGCTGATAGTTGACCTAGATGTTGCTTCATCCTGGTCGCTCAATGTCTTCTTAACTTCTATAGGGGAATAACTATTATATATGGTTATAGTGTATGCAGCAAACAAGATCTGAGGTAATTCACAGTGCATCATGGGATAGAGGGCTTGGTCTTGAGCTACTGGAAGACCTCGAGCTTTGCATGTGGCTATATCTGAGCTTGAGGGATCATCTCCGAACCCATCAGTCAAGAATGAAGGCGAGATGAACAACTCCCATGGAATGTTATAGTGAATACATAACTTCTTATTCCACATAGTGAATACATAACTTCTTATTCCACCCTTTGAGAACCTACTGCTTCAGCAGAGTTAAAATTCCTCTCCTGGAAAACCACTTTACTTCTAGCCATCACTTCAGCAAGAAGTGTGTCTGAATTTGCAGGCCCTTATGGCTGTGGGAACCCTTCGTTATCTTCCATGCGAACATGGTTTCCCTCAGGACTTAACCCATCATTTATGCCCAAGGTGGTATCTAGTGTGGCTTTAAACCAATCCATCCATTTGCCAACTTTTTTCCCTAATCCTCAGAATAAAGGGGAAAGGATCCTGCGCTCCTTGGACGTGCACAGGCAGCTTAGTTTCTATCTGGACAGGACTAAGCCTTTCAGAAAATCTGACCAGCTGCTAGTCAGCTTTGCTGCAGGGGCAGAGGGCAAGGCCATTTCAAAGCAAACCATTTCTAAATGGATAGCACACTGCATCCGTTTCTGCTACAAACACAATGGGAAACCTACCCCACAGGGGATCAGGACACATTCCACTAGGGCTACATCAACCTCTATAGCATTTCTCAGGGGAGTGAAGCTGCAACCTGGAGGCGCTCTGTACACATCCACCAAGCATCAACACTTACCTGTCTCTTCTAAATTCAGAGCTGGATTTGCCACAGCAGTCTTACAGGGCCTGTTTGCCAGCCCTAATGCTTCTTAACTACCTCCACCCACCCCCAGCTTTGGGAATCGACCCAAATGGGATGACTGCAACAGTGAAACACGAAGAACATAGTACAGTTGTGTGCACTTACCATAAATGTAGATGTTAGTGTATTCACTGCTGCAGTCCTGGCTACCCTCCCTCCAACCTCCCCCCCCCCCCGACTTTTTTTTACTTCTGCCTATGCT